>NC_074725.1:3211010-3343510 GCF_947242115.1 Biomphalaria glabrata
ATCCAATGGTCTCAAATTTTATCCAGGCTTTGTAGGAGACAAGAAGGTG
The DNA here is from genome assembly GCF_947242115.1 of Biomphalaria glabrata. Taxonomy (NCBI): domain Eukaryota; kingdom Metazoa; phylum Mollusca; class Gastropoda; family Planorbidae; genus Biomphalaria; species Biomphalaria glabrata. The sequence goes on from NC_074725.1 coordinate 3,211,060, forward strand.
GAAGTTCTTCGTGACACCGGAAGCACGTCCACATTAGTACATGAACGCTTCGTACACGCAAACCGTTTCACAGGCAACCACGTCCAAGTCACTGCATTCAACGGAACTGTCAGCAAGTTACCTGAAGCCATCATTTATGTTACTACACCATTCTTCAGTGGTCAAACAAAAGCATTAGTAACACCCAATCTACCAGTGGACCTAATCATTGGAAACATAGAAGGAGTTAAAGAATGCACTCCTCAAGAACTTGCTGAATGTACAAATGCCATAGAGCAAGGTCAAAAATGTTTAGCAGTAATGACAAGATCCATGACCAGACAACAAGAACATTTGGCACCTGAACAAGTTAGCCAAAATAATCACATGGCTACCTCAATTACTCAAGCTATGCAGAATGCAACAGAACCAGTTACTAGTCCAGTAGCCAGCAACAATCAAGAACATTCAACATGGACACCCCCAGTTACATCAAGCCCATCCCTACCGGTCATAAGTCCACCTCCAATTCCCGAATGTCCATTGTTGAACTTTGAAGAACAAGACGACATGCCCAGAGTCTCTAGCAATGATACAAGAACTCTAACTGGTCAAACTGAAGTCCATCAAGACAAGTCATATTTCACACATGATGACTTCATGCATCAAGACTTGAATAAGACTGCATCTGCATCATTATCTACCAATACTATGGTATTCATTGAAAATTCTTGCTACAATCAAGACAAGTCTCAAGAACCAGAAGCAGAAACTAAAGAAACTTATACTCAATCAACTTTGGCTATACCAGACAAAAGAAAAACTTTTCAACTTGACTCTACCACTCATACAAGTATTCCTCATCTGAAAGAATGTGAGTCAACTCAAGAAGCCATTACAACCAAGAACATTGAAAGTCAAAGAATATTACATCAACACATGAAATCAAGATATTTTGCTCAAGGAGATCAAGTCAAATTACTGTTACCAGATTTCAGTAACAAACTGTTTTACAAATGGCAAGGTCCATTTACCATCACCAGAAAGATTTCCAACCTGCTTTATGAAATCAATGTCAACAAGTTTACCAGAGTATTTCATGTTCATATGTTTGAACATTACCATGAAACAGATAATGAAGACATCAAAGCAGAAGTTGAACATTTTACAAGCTTAGCAACTATTCCTGAGGAAGAAGAAACATCATCAACACCCATTCCTGAGATAGATGTTTCATTACCAACATCAAATAACATTGACATTCCAAAGGTCATCACTCTGAATGACATAGCAGCATCAAATCAAATTGACAGTCCCAAAGTCATCACTCTGAATGACATAGCACTACAAACAGTGAAGAACATTAAAGTGTTTCCAGACCATGCAGATTTCTTTACCAGTGTTTCTGAAACATTTCCAGTACTGCAATTTGAAAGAAACTCAGAAAGCAATAACATTGACAACACCAAGTTTCATCCTTCGTCCACTCAAGGAGCAACTTTTCTTCAGAAAGGAACAAATGAACTTCTTCAACATTGCTCTATTGAACATTCTAATGCAAAGCATTCTGCTACCATTGTTCTACAGCGTCAAAGTTCATCAACCAGAAAATTGAGTTTTGGTTTCGGACAGTTCTTATTTTCACCAAACTCAAACGCGGTTCAATCAGACATTATCTGTGAGATCATTATGACATGGAGACAACAGCTTCATAAACTGAAAGACCTTTTCTTCAAGTTTAGAAAATGCACATCCATGTCGGCAATTCAGAAGGGTTCCGAACTTTACATTTCTACTCTACATATGTACTATAGCATATTTAGTGTCACTTGATCCATTATCATTCATACTCGTCAAGGAAGAACAGTATTCAGTTGTACTTAATCAATTAATTTGTCTACTTATTTTTTCCACAGGTATTCTATATCTGATATTACATTTATTTTAGCACCAAGCAACCCACTGAGGAAAGTCACTCATTCAAGATACTTTGTTTATTATGTTTCAGCATCTTTGCATATGACATGCATCAGACATTTTAATTTTTAAATCATGAGCATTTTATTTCAGGTATTTTATTTCAGGTCGAATATTATTGCATATATCCTATTATAACACTACAGATACATGACATATAATTGGAATTTTTCATTGCTTCACACATATTGAGATTTATTTCACATTGAGTATTATTTTTCAGAAGATTGTCATGTATACATCATTTTTTTTTCTATGTCAATTTTTCATATGCAATATATTTTTCCATGTACACATTTTCACATTAGCACTAACCAAATGAGTTATGTCATATTTTAATATCATCATGAAGCTTCATAACCTATTCAAATCAAGATTTAATTTATCCAAGTATTATGCTTTGTACAACTTTTGATATTGTCTCATTTTCATAACCACTTGAATAGTGAGACAGGTATTCAAAGTCATCAATAATTTTATTCACTGCATTTACATATTTTTTTATCTCCAAGTTGACTTTATTTTGTCATATGTTACCTCAACCATTTTTCTATAATTTCATGTATGGTATTTGTGTATATTTAAATAATTTTAATACATATGAGCATTTCTATTACCATACAAATGCTAAATGGAGAGGGGGGTAATATGTCACAGATTACATTATAGAATTGTGTGTACATTTCTTATTTGAAAGAAATATAAGCCCTCGACATGAGTCTCGGGATTTAATCCTCAAATTTAGACACTTGTCATTCAAGTCAGGATTTACCCAAGGGACGTAATTAGTATGTTTGAAATATATTGGTTGATTTGAATTTAAACAAAGACATTTTTGAAAAGGGTTAGCGCCAGAGAATTGGCGGTAGTAAGAAAGAAAAGTGAGTCGATAAAAGGTTCTTGTAGATAGACACGTTTCTAAGAGCTCTGTGTGAAAAGCCTTTATAATATGTTTCATGCTCATTGATTTGTAATTTGTACATAAACTGTACTTACGTTGTATTTAATAAAGTTCCAGAGTTTTGTTTTATCAAAGAATTGTCAATTGTGATTCTAGATCTTCATTTTTGTTAACTACTGAATTCAAGTAAAATCCCCGGCATCACAACACATCGTGACATCATACCATCTGATGTTGTGACAATAAGTAACCGTATGACTAGACATTTAAATCATTAATAAGTAACCGTATGACTAGACATTTAAATCATTAACAAGTAACCGTATGACTAGACATTTCAAATCATTAACAAGTAACCGATATGACTAGACATTTCAAATCATTAACAAGTAACCGATATGACTAGACATTTCAAATCATTAACAAGTAACCGATATGACTAGACACTGGCATACCAAACATACAAAGTTTCTGTTATTAAAACAATGCACATTCAAGACAATACACGCTGGTTAATGACTCATACACTCATGAAATGTATTAAGTAGAATGCTTGGTATAGGTGCAATGTGAATTATGACGTTAACGACTATACTGACGACCTCAGTATAGAAAAGCCGCTGTTGTTTGTGTGCTGTCTTCTATCAGGTATAGATCGAATAATAAGAACTTTTGAATATTGTTATAATGGCAGTTGTGTGAGAGTCGTTACAGTGGATCTCAAACTCTGTTTATATTGGCGGTTGTGTAATGATTACCGCAAGGGAAGAGTGCACACTAGAAATCAAATGATCTCTTCCCAGATGAATCAGGACCACATACAAAGAAATGGAGAGGAGCGGTCTGGTGCAAATCAATCCGGACGTTTCTAGAATTTGGGTCGTAACGACTTTCACGTTTATGACTGGATGGAACCTGTAAAACTCTTGTTTGTAATAGCCCTCTAACACGCATACATATATACAGTCAACTCAGATCTAAGTGAATGGAATATCAATATTAGCTTACGCGAACATTATAAAGAAATGCATGACGGGATAGCAGACTGCGGCGAATGATGAATGCAGAGCTTCTAAATAGAAGAAATGGCAAACATCATTGACACAAAATATACAAGACATGCCTTTATGTAATGGTCGAAGAGTAGATTATTTGGAAATAGTGTGATTTTTTTTTTACAAAGCTTATATCAACTAACTCTGTCGGTCTGGTATCTCCCACACCCAATCTCGGATCAAGCCAAAAGTTTGCACAATCATTTCTTTTACCAGACTTGACAAGAATCAATTTTTTAAAAATTAACCAATGAGTTTGTTTGACACGTCGAACAAGGGAAAGAAATTGTACTTGACTGACAAGGTGGTATAAGTTGACATTGTAAAGAGAAAAATGTGAAACTTACAATAGATAACTATAAAAACCTATTTTCATACGCACAATGGTTAGTGTATTTACTCGTGGAGGCAGAGGACGCTTTTAGCCTGCGAGTTCGAATTCAGGTCGTTCACATTAGATTTCATAATGCGCAGTTTTGACTATGAACATGGACGTGTGGACCAATTAATGGTTTGTATGTAGCAATATCTAATCATTGCTCAGCCAACACAAATTATAAGACATACTTGAAACTTCACAGCGCTTTATATAGTTTACACAAATATAAATATATGTGTTAAAAAATGGACACCTATGAAACAGATGTTACAATGTCGGGTGAGGAGATGTCTGACATCAAACAAGCTCCACAGGATGTTGTGTGTATTGAGGGTGGAGATGTTTTTACTAGTTTGTACAGTTTGATGCCTATAGGGATATTAAGCTACTTCGGTCAACACATACACTCTTTATGCTCAATGATAAACGTAACGCAAACGCCTTTGTATACACCGACACACAAGACTTTTTCTAGCAAAGTTATACAAAACTGAATAAAACTAGACCATGCATATTTTGTACTTCAGCAGAAGTGTAATGAGCTAAAATGCATAACAAATGGTTTGAGATTTGACATTGAGATCCTGTGATGAAAAAAAAATCTTGTTTGGCTACAGTAATTTATTGTTACTTTTGGTGGACACCTGGGTGTTTGTGTTTCAAGTGTATAGAGAGGAAATGACATGACATACAAGAAGTAAACTTTAAATCTTTACCTTTTCTATTTAGGCATTTAATAATTTCAAACTTTAGAAGCGCCTCGGGCCAATAAAAGTACCCAAGGTACGAAATAATTGATTAACTGAATATTAATTGATAAACTAATTTATTAATTTTTGGATTGATTCGTGTATTGTCATCGACTATGAATAATTATGCAAAGCTTCAGCTTGATCCGATAATGGTTAGTGGGAGAAAAAACGTGTCAAAACTTAATATGGGGATTAAATCCATACATACATCGACATCTCTCATTAAGTAGCATTTATTCCCTTATAATGATTCCAATGAAAGGTAATGTATCTTTTTCTATACTCAAGTGTTTCCACGGACCTTTGCGGTCAACGCTTAGCTAAAATAGTCATACAGTTTACTATGTACATCGAGACTCTGGACCATAAGTTTTTTTTAATGCAAGTGTTGTGTACATATGTGTGAGGAAAAAAAATGGACATTTTAAAATCTAGTCCCAGGATGTAATGTGTTCCTCGGATCAAATATAATGCGCAAAAAAAAATACAAGCTGTTCTAATTTTTTTTCCTTTATGTGGCAACAGGATGTAGGAAAGTTAGATGCACATTTCAAACTCAAACCTGTACCTTACAACAAAGGGGCTCGTGTGTTGTGAAATGATTTGCTAACAAAAATGTAAAAAAATAATCCTACTGAGCTAAATGGATAGAAAGGATGAATAACAAAAAAACCATCATTGTGCTAACATAATACAACTTTAAATACTAAAAACACTATGGAACAATAATGCGCTAGTCGATGAGTAAAGATTCATGGTTTTAAATACATCTTTAGACTATCAAAGTCATTATTGCTATATTATTTTAAAAAAAAAAAAAAACAGGATCATTAACAAAATAAGTAAATATCGTGTTAGATCTATTTAGGATTGAATGTTCACTTAGCTTTTAAAATCAATTTAGCTTATAAGATAAAAACACGCAACATATTAAAAATCCTGTTTAAAAAAAAAAAAGCAAATCTAAGGCGAAGAACTCCACACTTACAACCATATATGTTAATGATGTAGAAGTGTGTTTCCCTTTTTCGATATCAAACAAAATAATAAATAACCAGTATTTAATCGATTAATTGTTGTTGTTTTATTGATTCGTGTAATGTCTACGCCAGTGTCTCCCAAACTGTGTTCCGCGAGGCTTGAATAACTGTTTCACAGACTAATAAAACATTTAACAAGTAGGACACCCATGAATGAACCTCTCTTAAAAAGTACCGTAAGCCAAGTGTTTCGCTAAATAGTCTGTACTCAGAATGGGTGAAGTGTTCCGCTAAATAGTCTGTACTCAGAATGGGTGAAGTGTCCCGCTAAGGAAATGGTTTGGGAAACACTGGTCTACGCCAATGAATAACTGTGCAAAGTTTCCTCTTGATCCGAGGATGGGTGTGGGAAAGATAACCTGTTCAAACTTTTTACTAGGCAGACAAATAACAAACAGAGTGAGTTGATATAAGCTTTGTAATAAGAGAAGACGTCCACAGCTTTCGTTCTAAAAGAACATTGTCTTTAATCAAACTGTTTTCCAAAAACGTTTTTGAAAGTTTATAATCAGGTGTATTTGAGCTATTTCGTAAAAGCGAGTTTTCGTTTAATGGCAAGCCCACATATTAGTTACATACATATTAATAATAGGCCGTAGAGGCTTGTCAAAGATACTAAACGAAACATAGTGTAATTCTTGCTTACAAGCCTGGGAAGAAAAAAATGGTTTTTAGTGCTTCGTACATTATTTTCCATTCATTGCATTTCATAAATCAACTAGCGATGTACTTGTTTTGCTGTCTTCAAATAAAAAGAAAGATTACATTCCTCCCAATGGGCCTAGAAGACGGAACTTGTCGCTTAGTAACGACCCTGAAGCACAAGAAGTCCATTTTTCATGTTTCCAAAACTCACGTCCATTTCCAGCTAAAGTTTTTCGAACCGAGGAAACTTTGTTTTAGGACAGCCGACAACTAAAATTATTCACTGACCAAACTTAAGGCAAGATTGTTTGACTTCTAGTTCTCTAGATAATACAATTAAAACAAAAGTTTTAAAAACATTTTGTTTAAAATGTCGAAAGTTTCTTAAGAGACGATCAATGTCTTGTTACAGGTGAACCCTAGAACAGATCAGGTGTCTAAACAGAATGGCAGGCCATGTAGTGCAGGTGTTGTATCAATCACTATGATGTAGAGTGTAGACGGACCAGGAGAAAGTAATGGCACTCATCATTTTGAAGTAATTACACTGGATTACTTGCACTAGCGACCCGTGTTAAATACAAACCTAAAGAGTTTCAAATGTTGAACTCCAGTTTTAATTTTTTTTTTTTAAATAAAAGAAATTTCCTAGCTACAGAATTTTTAACTAAAAAGAAACTTAAACCCAACGACAGACAACATTGAGAGTTTTAAGTTCAAAAACGAATTTTTTTTCTCACTAATCTCAGATGGAGATTTTTTCCCGGCAAAGTTTAAACATCCCTTTAGTTTTGTTCTTTTTTTTATGACCGTTGGTCAGTAACCGTGTCGTTGACTTGTAGCGCCAAACTGCTGTCAGACACCTAAACCGTTGTAAGCGTAACATATCTTAACTAATAAAACTTCAAAAAAATTTGAATAATTTCATGTGAACAATCCTAAATATAACTAGTATTATAATATAGACAAAATCAAGTTGAGACGAGATAAAATAAACTTTAGCAATAATATTTTAACAACATGTAACACAGACGTTCAGTCTCACGTTCTGGACTCGTCTATACACACTAAGACCAATGATGACAGTGCCACCAATCTTGCATCATTCACAACCAATCGCTAACATCTTCCCACCGTCACCATAGAAACAAACACACACATTCCATAACAAACCATCAATATTTCCATGGCCCACCATCTTGTTAGATCTACTGCAGCCATCATAGCTGGGATTGGGAGTTCTTTTTCTGTTGTCATGGGTAGCATCTCTTCACATCTCTCTCTCTCTCTGGCTCCAGCCGCAAATAAAAAGGCAATTATTGAACATCCACAGAGACATTGGGAGAATACAAAATAAAAAAAAACTAAGGGAGCGAAACAAACAAACAAAAATGAAAACCAAGGCAAACAAACAAAGTAAAAGGAATTCGTCGTGCTCTAATTGAAGAGAGAACAGAGATAATAGTGTTGATCCAGGAGCAATGAAATGAAATTGATGGCTGGTCCTGTAAATACAATGACATCGTTTATCTCCCTTTTCTTTCTATCTGGTTCACATGTTTGTAGACATGATTGGGGCGTGTTGGAAAGTGTCCTCGAAAAAAGGGGAACTAGATCATGGGAACAAATCAAGGACGATTCAGGGGGGCCAATACTTTACTGCGGGATGAGGAGGGGGTGGGCAGGAACTTTCTGAAATAATAAGCAAGCAAGAGAAGTGTTGTCCTACTCTTATTATCCAATCCAGTAAACAGTGAGCTAAAACATAGCCATACAAAGATGTGTGCGTGTGATTGATTATGTGTAAGCTGTTTGGCGCGCGTGTGTGTGTTTCAGAAGGGAATAAACAGACCATAATTGATGGGTTCAAATGTGAGAAGTGATTGATCGTGAATGGCAAGTGGGAGAGAAGAGGATGGTTGGGCAAGGGAAACTTTAATGGACAGACGGACGTATTCAATGCACTTTATGAATCGCACAATCTCCAAGAATATTCTGTTTTTTTTTTAACTTCTTTTAATGAAAGAAATAGATGTTTGGGTAGCAGAGCACAAAATGAAAATTGAACGTGTATCAGAAAGCTTTATAAGGAAATTATGTTCCCGATGGCCGCCTTTTATCAAAGAATGTTCAGTTCATCGCTAAATACTTTCTCTCGTGACTAATAAGCCCTATTCTGGAGAAGATACTCGATGATGGGTTCTAATGCTCACATAAAAATATATCTGTTGTTGGTTGTTCCCCACCATTGTTATCCCTACCCCTACATTTTCATTCATTACATCTTTTCGTCCAGTCTGAACTCAGGAAAGTTTCGTGTAATTGTACGTCATCAGTGTGTTTCCCAAACCTTGAATGAGCGCTGGTCTTTGGTTCTACAAGAGCCTCTGAGACATAGTAGCGTCATCTATAAATAAATACGCAATTAATTAAATTAAAAGTATACCAGCGTTACACCCGCACTAGTAAAGATAATCCCGCGATAGCCCGGTCCATTTTACTTCCTCCAACCAGCATTTTTTTCTGGCAACCTTTTGCCTACCCCATCTACAGAACATAACCGAGAAATATCTTGATCTCCTCTATAACAGTTTGAAATAACGTTCAATACTAAAAAGAGAAATACTTTTTTTAAAAACTTAGATCTATCATTGTTTAAAATGTTTTAGTTATTTGATTGTATATTTCTGGAGATGTTCAGATTTTACATGGTAACTTTTGGGGTAAAAATACGTTCCATTTCAGAGGTTAGTCCATGCTATCACCGAAAGAGAACCACGGTAATAAATCATGCATAGCGTATAAATTACTGGGCAAAACGACGCCCTAGAGCTTCGTCTAATTACTATTTGCCATCAAGAAAGTGTTGCCTCTGGGGAGTGAGCTGTGCGCGATATAAAACAAAAGTGGAGCCGTGTTTTGATTGAACTGGAAAACCTTTCATCACAAATACAGACAGCAAACAGACCAGGAGCTCATGAACAAGCGATAGAACTTGGACAAGATACTCGGGACAATGACCTCGACGTGTTAGCAGTAGGAAACAGTTTATGTCTAGATACATTGCAGGTGGTTAGTAAAAAAAATAAATGCTTGTTTCAAATAGTGAGGCGAGTGGGCATACTCAATTCAGATTATCTACCTCTTTGTTCGGCGATCAACGAGGGTGTTATGTGACCAGCACAACGACCAACATGTCAGGTACCATTTAGAGTAGGGCGGACTAATTCCTAATCCTTGTCTTCACCGGGTGCAAACTCAAGACCCTCTGGATCGGAAGATTAGCAGTTTACCACTCAACCACTACCACCACGCCCCCTCCCCAGATAGATTTATAGCTATATAAATTAAAATAGATCAAGATGGATATGTCGACAAACAATTTAAAATTGAATCGTTTTTTAAGTGTGGCCATATTAGAATAGACCGCAAAAATTATAATTCAAAATTTCTAATCCATTAATCACTGCATTGAAAAGTGTAGATGGGATATGTTGTTGTTTTTTTTTTTATGAAGTCTCCAAGACAAACTTTTAAAAGACAAAAAGGAAATTTGAGTATTTAGTATGATAAAAAAGCACAACGGGATGCTAGGTCAGACTCAAAAGTAGGGTTATTCTGATTGAAATACAGCACCCTGTGTCCATTTAGTAGATTGGATTTTCTGATCTTCATTTTAAATAGCATCGAAGCGTGTTGTTTTGTAGTTTAACTAATTTGTTCCTTGATTCTATTGTTGTTGTTAGAAACAATGAAGAATTGTGCAAAGTTTCAACTTGTTCTGACTTTGGTAAGTGAGAGAAATAACGTGTACAAAATTTGTACCAGACAGACAGAGCGCGATGATATAGGCTTTGTACACATGGATGACACTTGTGTAGATGCTTATTATTTTTGCAAATTAAAAACGATTAAAACGTAGCAAAAAATTATGGATAACGATTCATTCTTAATCACAACTTTCTCCATCTCAAATTCATTCTTAATCACAACTTTCTCCATCTCAAATTCATTCTTAATCACAACTTTCTCCATCTCACATTCATTCTTAATCACAACTTTCTCCATCTCACATTCATTCTTAATCACAACTTTCTCCATCTCAAATTCATTCTTAATCACAACTTTCTCCATCTCAAATTCATTCTTAATCACAACTTTCTCCATCTCCATCTAAAGGAAACTATCACCAAGACTCAGTACACTCTGGACGGTCTTGGTTCGCCCACAGACTCCTTTTATCAGCCTTCCCTACTTTAGCAACACTCAGACAATGCTCTAGGAAGTGTCACATGCATTTTGACCAAGGTCAAGTTTTGCGCGAGTCACGAAGAGAGAAAAAAGATAAGAGAAGGGGGAGTGGACACTGTCCACAAGGTCAACAACAAACAAAAAAATCTGTTCCCTGCTATCGTGCTATTGCTTCATGCAAATCAAGCAGCTCTTACGAGATTGACCGACTTTATTTTATTTTTTTGTTCATCTCAAGAGAGATGCCCGCGTTCAATAATGATTCCCAACCCTTGTTTCCTGTTTCATCTTCCCAGACGGACATCTAGACGCTCAAAGTACTGTACTTCATAGGAACACTCTGACTAGTAGGGATAAAATTTAGACTTTTTTTTTCCTTATTAGAGTAAGGGGAAATAAGATTTTTTTTTTTAAAGTTAGTTTTGAATAGATACACTCGTTTAACGTCATATGTTCCTGTCCGCTGTGCCTCTAACAATGAAAATACTGAACAAAGTCAAGGAAATGAGAAACGTTATTGCTTTCTATTGTAAATCATTGAGTGAGTTTCTTGTAGAAGTAGCACGAAATTATTAGGGCCTTCTGGCGACAAAAAACTGTAGGACAACGAACTACACCAACAACAGGAGGTTAGGATCAACATTATTTCAACCGCGGTGCCATAGTCTGAAAAGTATTTTGGAAAGTTGAGCACAATGAGTTTGAGTTAGAAGGTAGGAAAACCAATAAGATCAATATGGCCACCTCATGTCAACTGTTTCCAAGTTTTTCTTGAAAACCTAACTTCCTATAGGAATAGGACTACCAAACAAAGTCTAACATTATTTCCCAAACTGTGTGACTTCCTTCACTTCTAAACACGTTCAGTGTAACTCAGGGGTGGGCAAATTACGGCCCGCGGGCCACATGCGGCCCGCCGAAATGTTTTATGCGGCCCGCCGACGCCTAAAGAAATCAGGTGTTCCCACACATTACACATATAAAAATGCAAATATATTTAAACAAATAATTATAAATATCTATAGATCTAGAAATTATTGAAACTTTTGATTCTTATCATGAAGAGGCTAAAGAAACATTGTCTTTAAACGTCATTCTAAAAAGTTTAAAGTAAACGAAGATTATTCTTAATGGCAATATTTCGAAACATTCAGTCAAAGACAAACACAAGCCAGTATTTATTCAATTCTATCAAAAACTGTGTTGGTTCGGCTTGTACAAGATGGCAAGTGTAACAACTAATGGAGCTCGTGGTTTGACTAAGAAAAACAGGCTTTTTAATATCAAATATATTGTTGGAATTGATTTCTCAATGATCTTATTATTGGTACAGGGCCAGCCTTAGGCATAGGGTCTCCAATTGGTGAGGGCCTTGCATGTACTACTGTTTTATTTTTTTAGAGAAGAAATAGCAAAACTTGTCATCAATGTTATTGTTGAAGTACAATATGTTTTTAATAAATTGAATTATTTTACTGTTGTCGCTGGGTTTTTTTATTTTATTTGAGGCCAACTAATTCACTTTGCCAAGGGCCTCCAATTATCTGTCGGCTTTGACTGGCAGTTCCGAGAAGTAATTGAAGATTTGGAACAAAACATTCTGATGTTCGCTTAACAGTAGTATCCGCTGGCCTAGAAGAATATGGAATCTCAAGGAAGAAATAGTTAGGTTCATTGAAAGACATTGACTGTAACTTTGTAGTTAATATTTCTCATGAAGAGTTGAAGACAGACTTCATGTTTTTTTTATCCATTGAAGACATTGCAATGTTTTGTTTGCAAATAAAATGTTTCTGCATCTTAAATCTTTTCAAACAAAGTTATTCCACTTCTCGAGCCAGCGAGTGAAATCGGGTCTTATCATTTTCCTTAGCTGAAAGGTGAAACTATTTCTAGTGAAATGGATGAAATTAAAAGACTTATTTGGATTCCTGGATTGTAGAATTTGAAAGCAAATTTTAAGACGTCAAGAACTTGGAACTAGTTTTCAATACCATCAGTTTACCATTTAATGCAGAAGCTGATTTAGCTCCAGATGACATACCTCCAAGCAAAATATGACCTGAAAGAGTAATTCCAGTGAATTCTTCCACAGAAGTTTCTTGACTGCCAGAAGCTGTATTCCCATACTTAAGAAAACTTTGCTGCGAAGCTTTCACATTATCCGGAACCTGATTCATCTGTGAACACGCTTTATTTCGTTTGTTTGAAAATTATAAAGTGTTAGAACAGGTCGATGCTCATTGACTGTAATTTGACAAAACAACTAGTAATCTTGTTCTACAGTTACAGAACATTATGCACGGATGTAAACAGTGAAATGCTTCACATTAAGTACACTTGTACATTTGTGGTGTAATGTTGTGATGTAAAAAGACAATAACAAAGTTAAAAAAAATTATTCGTAAAATTAGATCAAGAAATTGCTAACTGTTGTTGTAATTCCGCAATTGGGAGTAAAAAAAAATTATCCGGCCCTCCAGTCCCCAAATTTTTTTAATGCGGCCCTCGGTAGAAAAAAGGTTGCCCACCCCTGGTGTAACTAAATAAAATTGCTGACGTAAACAAGATTAAAATTGGCCTGTAAAAAAATGTCTACATTTCATAAAACCTGTTGTCGCTTTTTTTCAATCTATTTTTTAAAGTGTACCAGTAGGTAGAAATATGAGATGTGACGGTTTCAATACTTTAATGACTATGTCACGTGGGACTGATAAAAATAAGAGATCAGTTTCAATACTTTAATGACTATGTCACGTGGGGTACGCGACAAGATTGTTGTTTAATTCTAGTAGCTTACAGTTTCTACACAGAAGAATACATTAATGAAAGGAAGAAAATTAGTCTTCTGTACCACAAAAGCTCATGTTGGGGTCCGAGAAATCCCTCTGTTCTGTCAATAGATTTCACGCTTTCATGCTGACTACTTTTGTGAATTTTTTTTTATCGAACTTGTATTATTATTTGCATTTCTACTTGCAGAGCCGGACAAAGATAGTTTGAGGTCTTGGGCGAAGTGAATTTTGTGGCCCCAAATATAGAAAAATGAGCTAATAAAAAAAGAATAAAAAACAATGACACAATGTATTTATTCCAACAATAACAATAGCTATTTCTTCTCTTAAAGAAATGTTCTGTCCTGTGCGAGGCCCCTACCAATCGGGGGCCCTAGGCGACTGCCTAGTTTGCATATGCCTAAGGCCGGCCCTGCTACTTGATATATAGAGTGTGTTCTTAAAAAGAAATCTTTGTTTTTTTCTACACATAAACAATGATTCCGGCATACAAATGCATATTAAATGCATATTAAGTCATCAGATATAGGCTATACTATTAAGCCGTATAAACCTCTCAATTCCATTGTGCAATCTACCCCAAACATTATTAGACAGTAAAAAATATCCTATAAGAATTGATTAATAGGAGTTGACAACAGTTTTAAAAGTGGTTAATGCCAAACTGCAAAGCCGGTTGAGAATAGATATAAGGGGGGAAAAAAATAAAAAAAACTATGTATCCATAATTGTAACCACACAACTCTAAGGAAACAAGTTCTTTTCATACATATTTACTCCAACGCGCACCCACATACACAGCACACACGGGTCTAAAAGCTGAACCTCATCCTTCCAACAAAACTCACATCAAAGGCAGTTGCGAAACTCGAAGATAATGGATTTTCTGATTGGCTCAAGATGGAGACCAAAAAAACAAATGTCGCAGCATTTTCTGTTGGGAGTGTTGGAACAGTACTTTTGTTTCTCCAACACAACAGAAACCAAATGCAGAGCGTGCTTTTTGTGGAACATGTCAATGTGAGAGGGAAAATGTGGAGGGAAAGACGATTTCTGGAACTGGGAGGATAAAAAGATTTTCATTGTTAATGAGATTTCAACTAATGCCAGGAGTTTATTTTTGTCTGGAGTGATGATTTCGACACATCAAGCGGGCACGTCTAATCTACACATTATTAAATATAATTGAATGGAGATAGTAGTCGATTTGTAATGTTTAAATTCAACTTTATTGGCCAGGTTTGAAATCTAGCATTTCAAATGATTTTTTACACAAGAATTTTCCAACCGTACACACACAAAATTAGAAGTATGTTTTCATTTTAAGAAATAAAGGTCAAAATGAACTATTATTTCTTATCTTATCTTATATAATACAGACGTTACTTCAAAAAAGAAGATGATTACGTCCTACGCGTCATGCATTTAGTCATGCATATTAACCAATGACTTCAATTCTGCCAAGTCACTGGTTTTCCTGGCTAGCTCAGGCAACCCATTCCATGCTCTAATAGCACTAGGGAAGAAGGAGTATTTGTACAAATTTGTCCTAGCATATGGGACGAGGAATGTGCCTTTATCTTTGTGTCTTTCAGAGTATTTTATTAAATTTTGTTTTTGTATTTGAAGATTATGGTTCAGTGTTTTATGTATGATTGCTACTTTACTTTTGAGCCTTCTGTCTTGAAGGCTTTCTAAATTTAGTGATTTTACTAAAGGTGTTACTCTAGTCAAATGTGAATATTTGTTTGTTATGAATCGCACTGCTCTATTTTGTGTCTGTTCTAGTTTCTTAATGTTTTCTTGAGTTGAGGGGTCCCAAACAGAGGATGCATATTCTATTATTGGCCTAACCAAGGTTAAATAACATTTTAGTTTTATGTTCTTATTTGATTTATAGAAATTTCTTTTAATAAATCCTAATGCTTTGTTTGATTTTTTTGTAGTTTCATCAATATGTGGATTCCATGACAGTTTTTCATTTATTATAACACCTAGGTATTTTGCGTTTTTAGTCTGTGTTACTGGTTTGCCATGAATAAGATAAGTGGAAATAATTTGTTTTAGTTTTTTTGTTACTCTTAACAACTGACATTTTTCTGGGTGGAAAGACATGCTCCAATTTGATTCCCATTTCTGTAATTCATCTAATTCTCTTTGTAAAATATCTGTGTCTTGTGTTGTTTTTATTGTTCTATATATTATGCAATCGTCTGCAAATAATCTGACTTTTGTTCCTGAACTAATGCAATTTGGTAAATCATTTATGTAAATTAAAAATATTAGTGGACCCAAGACTGTTCCTTGAGGTACACCTGAGTTTACTGTTATCGGTGTTGATTTAGAGCCATTTATTATTATAATTTGTTCTCTCCCTATCAGAAAGTCTTTAATCCACTGATGCAGTGGACCATTAATGCCGAAATATTTTAATTTTTTAAGCAAACTATGGTGGTGAACTTTGTCAAAAGCCTTAGAAAAATCTAGTAAGATAGCATCTATTTGTTCACTATTATCTAAACCTTTTGAGAAATCATCAATTAGTCCTATTAGTTGTGTTTCACATGATCTATATTTCCTAAAGCCATGTTGGTATGGTGTGAGGACATTATGTTTGTCTAAGTGGTTTATGATGTTGCTACATATTATGTGTTCTAGGATTTTACATGTGATGCTGGTAAGTGATACTGGTCTGTAGTTTCCTGGGTCAGATTTTTCTCCTTTTTTAAATAGGGGGGTGACATTAGCTTCTTTCCAGTCCTTTGGTACTCTGCCCTGGTTAAGTGAAGCCTGAAAGAGTATTTTGAACACTGGGGCTAGCTCATTACTTAGTTCTTTGAGTAATCTAGCTGAATACCATCAGGTCCAGAAGCTTTATTTGGTTTGGTGTTGGCTAATAGTTTTTGAATTCCATTTTCTTGTACTACTATATCTTCTATGTTGTCTACTTGGTTCAAATTCAGTAATATGTCTTTGTCTCCTGGGGCTGAGAATGCTGATGCAAAGTATTTGTTTAGGATGTTTGCTTTAGTTTCATTATCATTATGTATTATGTTATGTTCATCTTTTAATGGCGCTACGCCTGTTGTTTCCATTTTCTTAGACTTAATGTATGACCATAGGTTTTTGTTGTTATCTTTAGATATTACATTGTTTATGTATTCACTCTGCAGCTGTCTGCTTACTTTTTGGGTTAAGTGTTTAATTTTTATATACTTTTTGTAAACTCTTTCTGCATTAGTTTCTTTAAATTTTCTATATAGGTTTTCCTTCTGTTCACATGTCTCAACTAGCGAACCACTGAAACAGAATATTAGTTCTAACATAAGTTACATTTGTATGTGCACAGGAACGAGACGATACTCATTCTTCATCAAGCGATCCTGTGCTCTGCAGAAATGGAAGTGATGTTGAAGTCTGAATATTGAAGTGAATCTCTTCCATCTTACTCATTTTTAGTTCTAAGTCTTTAAAAAAAAAAACTTCAACAACACCAAAATAAATTCAAAGTAGTGAATGCACTTAAAACGGAAGGCCAACTCCGGATGAATTGATCCGTTGAATGAAACAATACAGGAAGTCAGATTCTTCCATTGGTTTTCCGTAAGCTCTTTCACTGTTTCAATGTTAGAAGTAAACAGCGTGTTACAGAGACACGCCATTACATTTAGATTACAGATACATCATAAGACTTCAGTCAGACGAGGAAGTGGCTCTTAACTGTTGAGTGGGTAGTAAATTAACTAGTACCGTCGAACCCAGTTAAATCGATTTCTGGTCTGATATAATGAACACGGATTTGTTGAAGTGTTTTGTTTTTTTTTTTTTTTTTTGTAGTTTTTAAATACATTTCCCATCCGGATCATATTCGGCAAATCGTATCTCGGATTAAAAACAAAATATTCGCACTCATTTATCGAAATGACAAATGTTCGTATATCAATTTTTTTCTTTATAACAAATTATGTAATCTGAACTGCTTGTTTCAAATTACGAAAATATCACAGCTCATACAAAACCACACAAAATTCAAAGAGCAAATTAATTTAGCATGATAATGCTACCTACGGTGTTTTTGGTGGACAGACTAGAGAATTCTATTGAAAACAATAAAATTGTTGTTAATGCTCCGTCACAGCACGCCCACCTGGCAAGTAAAGGCCCAGTGGTGATTCCTTACTAACATTATTACGTAACGAACCCTTTACGGTCTACATGACTTTGATAAATTTTTTGGACGATATTTACACTTTTTGTTTCTCTTCCCTATTCATGGATAGTGGACATTATACAATAATTTCAATCTTTGCTTGGCTAACATTACTCATGCAGGATACAAATACAAGAGGCTGTGCTATCAGTCTGAATTTAAAAAAAAAAAAAGGAATAACTCTCTTTGATTGGCACGCCCGAAAAAAGACCTGCACACAATCCGCTGTGAGTTTAAAATCACGATAGAAAACTGTTAACTCATATCTCTATCACACTACTAATTCACCAGTTCTTACACATGTCAAGTCAATTTATTTAAGGAGTTTCCCTCGTACTGTTAAACTGGCTTGCTCACATCCTGAGGTTGGTACCAGTAATATCAAGTTGGGTCAAATCAAGAGATAATAGCAGTGCTATGAAGTTGGGTCAAATCAAGTGATAATGTTAAGTACGATCTTGGACGAGGAAATAATGTGAATTCAAAGTAGATGTGTCCGTTTCTTGTCGAACTGGTTTGGAAGCAAAATGACCGGGGGGGGGGGGGGGGTCAATACGAACAAATCGATTGAGCATACAAATAAGAAGGCAAGTGTCAAAATGGAAAAAAAATGTTCTTAGTGATTACACAAAGTGAATCTTGACAGAGTAACCTTGGGGCATTTGTTTGAAATCTAAAGATCAATAATTACTCAAAAGTCATGCTGCCTTCGAGTTTTAAACATTCCATGTATTAAAAATATAACACTTCACAGACAGCGTCCATGTATTTTTAACTATTTTAAACGAAAGTTTGTAAGACATTGAATATAATATTCTGACAGAAGTTACAAACAAAAAGTGGTACTGAGTTACGGAGTTTTTGAACCAACCACTCCTCTAACAACGTTCTAATGAGTACTTCTGTGGCACCATCACTTAGTGTACATATTTCATGTAGTCAAATAACTCTGGCTCTGGCTTTCTACGCCTACAGTCTATCGAATCTGTACTAAAGCATTGCGATGTTATATATAATTATACTTTTACCCATACATGCAAAATGAGTAAAAAAAAATTGTATTGGTGAATATAAACAATAAGAGTATAAAAATATCAAGTAAAAAATGGAATAACTGTGTGTTTGTATTTTACATTTTGTTAATAATTGTATGTGTTTGTGTAAGAGGACTATTATGTAGTAATTTTTGTTTCCGGAGACACAACTACGGATAAGAATTTAGAGCACACACACACCTATATATATATATATATATATATATACACCTATATATATATATATATATATATATATATATATATATATATATATATATATATATATAAACTACTTAACTAGATGTCTAGATCTAAATCTAGTACATATACTATTGTTAACCAGGAAAAAAAAGGTTATCCCTTGATCCTTGTAGCGTTAGATTCGCGCCACGCAACAATGAACACGTGAGATCAGACTATGATCTTTGCCTTCAGGATTTCAACGAAAATGTACATCTGACATTTAGAAGCAAAGACAAGCGTCAGGCACATTATTTTATCATTTTTAATTTCTGTGTGTTGATCGGAATATGTGAATTGTGATGTATTTAAATTCTCAAAACTGAAGATCACAAGTTTTGGATGACGAGCAAAATCACACAACTCCATAACGTCTGATATTTTTGTAACCATCAATTTCAATAACACATTTACATTAACGATGATAAATTGTCGATATGTTTTTTGTGTCCATGGCTTAGAGTGTCCGCCAAAAGTACTTGAAGTTTAAACACTCAGTGTCTAGTACACTTTACAAAGAAGGGCTCTAGCTGATTCACAACTTAATGGAAGTCAAATTACATCTTCAACATTATACCTAAATCAAGAGGGTTTTTTTTTTTAGCCACGTAGTGTTAATGCAAAGCTCAGAGCCCTGGTGACAAACCTATAATGCATTTGCCAAACCAGATAATGCTGAGATGATTGGTAAATATAGTAAATAGGCTCACTAGCAAGCCAAACATATTTGGGTAAAGTTCTTATAGTGTTATGCGTAACAGTATGATGCCTTATCTATGTAACCAGCACTAGTACAAATGCAATAGTGCGATTATGCCCACCCCTCCAACAAGACCACAGATAGGATGTAATGGAAATAAAAGGTAAATGTTTGTGTGATACGCGGCTTGGTGTAGTATCAGGTCCTCCAACATTTTGTCTCATCTAGACCCTGTACGTGTGATGAATGCGTGAGCTTCATTAGTCCATGCCCTTCCATTATTTGACAACGAAACACAATATTGTGCAACCTCTGTTTAAGGTGCTCGATGAGCAGACTGATGCCACCAATCTTATTTTCTTGCATACAACAAGCAGCTTTCAGGGCATTGATGGGCAAACTTTTTTTGGGGGAGCGGGCTAAATACTTGAAGGAAAAAATTTGGTGGTCCATAAAAAAAATTATTATTATGTGGTTTAATGATATCAAATAAAATTAGTGCGAAGTATGAAGCTATGAGTGGTTTAATAATAATTTTTTTTTACAATCTAGTTAAATTGGGTTGAAGTTATTCTAAAGTGAACTGTGATTGTTATCCGTCAAACTATTTATCTACGTTTGATTATTGAAAAGAAAAAGATGCTCAGTAATATATCAAGATGTCAACATTGTACACATATTCTACAAGCTTTACCATCACATCGAGGTCTGCTTTTACATTTAAAGCAGATAAACACTGCTTTAGGGCATTACGTTGTATTCTAGAAAACTAATTCTCAATGTCATGTTCAGAAGAGCATTAAAGCAATGCACTGTAAGTTTGTTTACACGACTTCTGGTGAATCATGGAGATGGGGGTTTATAGTAAAATGACTTTCAGTATTTTCTTGCTGTGGTGTTGTGCTTTTGTGTGTATTTATTTCGTGATTTATATTTATCTTGTCCTCGGTATTTCGTGATTTATATTTATCTTGTCCTCGATATTTCGTGATTTATATTTATCTGGTCCTCGATATTTCGTGAATTATATTTATCTTGTCCTCGATATTTCGTGATTTATATTTATCTTGTCCTCGATATTTCGTGATTTATATTTATCTGGTCCTCGATATTTCGTGATTTATATTTATCTTGTCCTCGATATTTCGTGATTTATATTTATCTGGTCCTCGATATTTCGTGATTTATATTTATCTGGTCCTCGATATTTCTTGATTTATATTTATCTGGTCCTCGATATTTCGTGATTTATATTTATCTGGTCCTCGATATTTCTTGATTTATATTTATCTGGTCCTCGGTATTTCGTGATTTATATCTGGTCCTCGGTATATCGTGATTTATATTTATCTGCACCTCGGTATTTCGTGATTTATATCTGGTCCTCGGTATTTCGTGATTTATATCTGGTCCTCGGTATTTCGTGATTTATATCTGGTCCTCGGTATTTCGTGATTTATATCTGGTCCTCGATATTTCGTGATTTATATTTATCTGGTCCTCGGTATTTCGTGATTTATATCTAGTCCTCGGTATTTCGTAATTTATATCTGGTCCTCGATATTTCGTGATTTATATTTATCTGGTCCTCCATATTTCTACAAATTTAAACTAAGAATCTGGGGTGAAGCATGGAGAATGTATTAATGGTAAGTGGTGATAATATCTGGTGGAAGCACAATAGACACGTGAGCTTCTGACTTTATGAAATCTCGAGCTTCTTCGAGCTTAATTCTGTAACATCTGAGACGAGTGGCCATCCACATTTTCTTTTAGGTCTTCTGCCAAGCCCCACATTTCACATTATGGAGAGAGAGAGGGGGGAAAAAAAGGTTTAGGAATACCAAGACACGCCAGTTTTGACCGCTATTGAACCATACAGTAGGCAACAACATTCCAGCAACGGTAGACCTCTGGTCTAAAGGTTTCTCGTATTTAGCCATCATTAAGTCTTGTTTGAACCAAACCACAGACCAATTAACAACACAGGACTGCCCCCCTACCACACACACACACAAGCAATCGGTACTTAATTTCAGCTTGACATTACCATCACGACTCAACAAGATAAATGAGGATGGGATTAGGATGAGGTTTGATGGGGAAAATAGAAGAGGTGGGGGTAACAATTTTTTTACGTCAGATTGACCTTTATTTCAGTGTTGTTGATTGAGCTAAGTATATGATGAATGGCGGACAAGCCGGTGCTCAGGGGAGAGAACTAATGCTCCTGCACAACAGATCATGATAAATTAACGAAGTAGTCTTCACTTTTGAACATTTAAACGCCCCGTGTGATTTGTCACTGCTGGGGGAAAGTGCACGTTGTCACGATTAATTGAATGGCTACGTTAATAGGAATGGTTATAGGCAGGGCGGGAAAAAAAAATTAGCCAACAGAAAAATATATTCTACAAAACAACATCAATATTGATGTAAACATCTCTATTTCCTACGCTGCCAAAAGTAACATAGTGCCATTATATTAGAGGGGGGGTGGAGACGGAATGCCAAGACGCATCTTATAACATTTTGTCTCATACTTGTGACGATAACGAGTTAAATTCCGCGGTTCTCAACCTTTTAAGCACTGCGACCCCTTTTTACAATATCCCACTCTGCCGCGACCCCACCTCACACACACATACAGCAAGAGAAGAATAGACAATAACAATCCACATTTTTGATGGTCTTAGGCGACCCCTGGCAAATCGTCAATCGACCCCCCAAGGGGGTCGCGACCCACAGGTTGAGAACCCCCTGAGTTAAAATACCACTTGATTAATGCTAGTAGTATATTACAAACAAGTGCAGAAGCTGTTTACTCATAACTTGATTTACGTGTAGTTTTAGTATCCACTAGTATTAAACTCCCCTCTCTCTCTCTCTCTCTTTTATATATATAATAATATGTATATATGTACTAGCCTAGTCCCATTCTACTAGATTATGATGTACAATTCATGGATGGAACAGAGTGATGGGTCTCTTGTATACAACGGACATCAATACAAGACCAAGCCCGGCTCACTATAAAGATATTAGGGTGGACGACTGAGATGGGTGGTTCAGTTTCATTTCAACAAGAAATGGGGGGCCGGCCGTCCCTGTTTTAAGGTAAAACATAGGGTAAACGATCCTTTGAATCACAATTAAAGCTGAGGAGGTTTGGCCGGGAGGCTGGAGCTTTTATAACTTGTTGACAAGATGTTCCCTGAAGGGAAGGCGCGAGAGAGATAACAGAAAGCAAAGCAGATTTTTTTCTCCTCCTTTTCGGATAGAGTGTATTTATAGCAAGTCGCCTACATTTTTTTTTTAAGGTAAAACATAGGGTAAACGATCCTTTGAATCACAATTTGTTCCAAAATGGTTCAATGTTCAGTGACAGTGTGTACATTTACACGAGCTCCGAGAAGTATTTGTAGTGAGTAGGAAAGGGCGCGCGTGTGTGTCAGAGATTTGAGCTGAGAATTCATTACAAAAGTATAATACGGATTGACGGTGTCCACTAAATAACGGATTAGTAGACCAACGTCGGCATACTACAATCCACTGTGCAGTCATGCAATGGGACCTCCCAACCTAACACTAAAACACATAGAAAAAAGTATCATTGTTAGACAACCTTAGGACCTAAGTCCATGGCTTAGAAGTATTATCTTATAGATTACAGACGTTACTATAAAAAAGAAGATAATTACGTCCAACGCATTTCATGTGTCAATCTAGTCATGCATTTTACTCAATAACTTAAACTCTGCTAAGTCGTTGGTTTTCCTGTCTAATTCAAGCCACCCATTCCATTATCTAATGGCACTATCGAAAAAGGAGCACTGGTATGAATTTGGAAAAAGAAATATGCCTCGATCTTTATGTCTTTCTGAGTATTTCATTAGGTTTTGTTTTTCTATTTGTAAATTATGGTTCAGTGTTTTATGCATTATTGCAAGTTTACTTTTTCTTCTTCTGTGCTGTAGTGTCTCTAAGTTAAGTCATTTTACTAATGGTGTTTCTCTAGTCAAATTTGAATATTCGTTTGTTATAAATCGCACTGCTCTATTTTGTATTTGTTCTAGTATCTTAATGTTTTCCTGAGTTGAGGAGTCTCAAAAAGAGGATGCATATATTCTATTATTGGCCTAACTAAGGTTAAATATATGTAGCTGAGACTTAGTTTTAGTATCCTACAAAGTCTAAAAATTGTTTCATTACGCCTATAGTAGATCTGGAGCTAAGCTGCACCATATTCATATAAAGTTAATATAATCAAAACTCTTTATAGTCTGTATATCAAGTCTTTAATATTGCTTTAACTCTTTCTCTCCTAATCAACGATACCATCGTTGATTTGACCTCTTTTAATTAAATGAATTTCTGGTTTTATAAACTTTAATTTGTGTTATATAAAAAGAGCATGCATTCCCCTATAATTCTAGACAAAAAGTAACGTTTTATGATAACAAACAAAAATGTTATTGAAGTTTAATCATAACAGGGTAGAATGTACAAATGTGAAAAATGAACAATTCTATCAGAATGTGGAAAAAATAATTACGGAGATAAAGAGTTAAGCCTTTTTATTGACTTTTAAAGGTGACTTTTGTTTTGACGTCCACCTTGTGTCTTCAACCCTCCCAGTCCATGTCATTCATTCCATTGACATGTGTGATCCCATTGGGCCTAAGGGTATGTAGAGATCTAGATGTACAAGATTCACGTTTGAAACTAGACCTATTGATATTGTGAGGTTTTAAGATGATCGATTGTAAATAACTCCTTCTACTTTTATGCTTTTTTTTTCAGCGGTTCCATGCTGTTAAACAAATAATAAAATATCATCTAGATCTAGTTCTAGATATCTAGAGCTAAACTGTTAACTTTTTATAGGGCCACATATCTTTGCTAACATTTCATTTTTTATTGACTAAAATGTCTATTATAGTCTAGTCCTAGAATAATGAATATATGATATATCTAGACAATTTAGAATGTAGACTAGTTCTGGGACAAGATTTACATAATATAAATATCTGAAATCTAAATCTAGATCTCTAGAAATCTAGGGTAGATGCCATAGAAAAATAAGATAAACCGAGACTGTCTAGAGAGTGGAATAGTCACTATACTTCACTATAGTGCTTATAAATACTAGATCTAGAGTATAAGTATAGAGTCAGTATTAAGTATAGCTAAAAATGTTAGATTCCAGATCTAGTTACATAGTGAGACAGTCACAAGGCACCAAGACTGGCAAGGAGGGGGTTTAGAATTTACTCAATTTAACAATTTACTGTTTACTTTAGTCTCTAACTCTAGGCAGTCTAGATAACTAAGCCATTTAGTGGATTAAATTATAGTTATAGAGAATCTAGTAGATAGATCTAAATTTAGACCTCTAGACAGTAGTTAGAATTTAGATCTAGATATCTAGACTTTAGACTTTATAATAATGACGCTATGTGGATATTCACAGAATTTGCCACAATACTTCGATAGGCATTGCCATTGGAGAAAGTAGACCGCGAAACGTAGCAGACGACATTATTACACAGCCGGGCGTGTATAATACCACATCTATATAAATAATCAAGGTAGACTACTCTACTCTACACTACCGCCGGCATTATTATAGAACCTATTTCTACGACCTATAAACAAGCGTGTAATAATAAGAATCAACTTACAGCTGTTTTAATATCCTTATTTGTCGAAATGCGTCTGTGAAATATCCTAGCTGGTTCAGTTTCACCGTCACTATCCGAAGATTCTTCTAAAGCGTTAAAATCCACAGCTTTATTCTTCGAAACTGACTTCTGCTGTCTGGACGCCGCCATATTGCTAGGCGTGTGTAACTTGATAAAGTTCAAAGGTCGCCTTGCTAATAATAGCTGCGACCTGTGTTCTTTCGTCACGTATAAATTCAGTTTGAATTTTGGTTTCACCGTTTGTCAGCCTATTTACCCGGTCCAGTTTGATCACAGACTTGATATCAGCCCCCCCACATTGATTGCTGCAGGGGGGGGAAAAAGTTGCGCGGAGAATAACGGGACCTAATTGCGTGTTCGGAGAGACCCGAGGAACCGCTCGGGCGCACTTTGTCACAGCAATGAGCGTTTGATGGCAATTTCTATTATCGTACATTACAACGCACCTCTCCACGGACGCGTGGTTAGGACATTGGCAGGGCGCGAATCGGGACAGATTGCTGGAAACGATTAGCGCGAAATCACGGCTGGACGGCACCACGGCAATAACTAGAGAGGAGAAGGGGCGGGGGGGGGGGGGAACGTGGTATCTCCAAATCAATATTGTTAGATCTTGATTATTCAAGATTCAGTAGTAGTAGTAGAAGCGTAAATCCGAAGTTCAAGATGTGTTCTGTGGTGAACATTTTACAAGACGAAGATGGCAAAAAAAAAAAAAAAAAAAGTTTCTTAGCAAAGATTGTCTTTCCTGTCAGGATTCTATTACGAATTTTAATGTTAATTTACAAATATCGCGTCTTTTCAGCTGTATAAAATGTAGATCTAGATCTATCACATAATCTTAAATTAGGCATGCAAGCAAAAAAAAATCAAAAACCTTATAGGGCCGTTTACTAATTAAGCAGAATGATTTGCTGTTAGGCAGGGTCGTACTGGGTGTCAAAATCGGCCCGGGCATCTTTATTTCGTCCGGCCCATAAATTGTATATTATAGGTTGGACATCCAATTCTAGGTGAAAATGTCCTCAAAATCATTCTGTCAAGATTGATAATGTATCGATAGCTGTACACATGTATACAGTGACTATAAATACTTCACTCAGAGGGCCCCTTTTGTAAGAGAATACTAGAAAACCTTCCACAATTTAATACGTGCCGAAGTGACATTCATATGCTGCCCTTATCTTATAAAATACAGACGTGATTTTAAAAAAAAAGATGATTACTGTTGTTCTACCGGCCATTTAGGTACCGGCCCACAGGGCATTTGCCCGAATGCCAATATAGTCAGTCCGCCCCTGCTGTTAGGACAGACGCAGACGGCGAAAAGAAAATCTTAATCGACCACCGCGGACTATGGTTATGCTTCCCTGGATGTGGCAAAATATGTAGGTCACAGGTGGGGCTGCGTAGCAACGGGAAATACTGCATTCCGCATTAGTCTGGTACTCGAAGACAAGCCTATATGACCTGAAACACTTTTATAAGAAACTTCTGGATCTAGTATTCACATTAATTAATGGGATATTGGAAGTTTATCTTTTTTTTTTGTCGGAAACTGGCTTCATTTGTCTACTTAAAATGTCAGCAACAATGTAGATAACTTTAAGCATTGATCCTCCAATCTCCAGATGCAGTTCAATAATCGCTGCTCAAACCAAGAATACTGTCATATTTGTTTTCTAATGCTGTTTATATGTTGTAATATTTTTTTACACACAAAAAAAAAAAAAAGTAAAGATCCGTTCACTTTTCCTGGTAGGCTCTAAATTGAGAATTTACATGTAATTTCTTCGGCTCTCCCATTTCATAAACATACATCTTAAATGTATTATAAGTTCTTTAGTTTTTGTGACATTCGGTTATAGAAAGCTGTCAGTGCACCAGTTTGTAAACTCTTCTATCGAGCTTCGATACTGAGATACCTCTTAAATTGTCATGTAGAGTTGTGCATCGCACTTGGAAGGCCAGCAAAAAGCAAACAAGAGCTCCATTTCACCTGCCTGAAGTGGGCGGTGTGTTCCTCCTTCACGCTACCCTATCTGGCGGGGGGGGGGGGAGACTCGGGATTTTGTATTCACTTACGGTGGACACGGACACTAGAGACTCGGGCATAAGGCCGCATAGGAGGCGCGGTGACTGAGTGGTGAAGCGCTTGGCTTCCGAACCGAAGGGTCACGGGACTGAATCCTGGTGAAGACTGGGATTTTTTTAAATTTCGGGATTTTTGGGGCGTAGCAATGCGTTGATTTGAATAAAAATGCAAAAGAATCGAATAAAGAAGCAGCAAAAAATAAGTCAGATAAAAAGCAACTATTGTAGGAATCCTGTGCAAAAAAATTGTAGTAAAATTCTGAATGTTTTCTCGCAAGCACTAGAGATTCACCAACGTTATGATGACAGCATTTATGAATGAACAGTCTCAACGCCTTAAGAAACACTAATGCCAAGACGACAAAGATATAGATTTAAGTCGAAATAAAAGAGGCTTTGCTAAAATATTAAGATGCAGACAGACAAACTAGATTTCCAAGTTATTGAGAAAACAGTATATGTGAGTAAAGTTCCCCTTTAAGACCTTGCCATCTATAGGGCAGATGATAAGGTCATCTGTTTCTTTGGCCAACGGTTAACGAGCAGGGTATCATGTGGACAACACAACGACCAAATCGCCCACTCTTTCCCCAACTATAGTCAACTACACTTTAGAGTCTTCACCGAGAAGTACTGGACCCCAGGTTTGGAAGCCAAGTGATTAACCACTCAGCCCCCGTGACCTTGTGAGATGGGCAGTTAAATCATGCAGGATGTAGAGATGTATATGTAAATTGAAGTTCATATGCCCTTGAAAATGGCGAGGAGTGAAACTGAATTATAAACATTATTTTCGTTGATGGAGGATCTTCAAATGCCTTGAATGTGAATGTCAGGTACATGTATATGTTTATGTGTATGGTTTCTGGAACGTTTTCACATTAAATGATTCCCCATTCCAAGTGTTATACTTTATTTATGTAGTAATAGAGCTCTTGATCTAATAAATTATTCCTACAGCTAACTACTTTCGATACATTATTAAAATTTAAACAATACTTTTTGAGGACATATACAATTGGATGCCCATCATAAGGCTAACAATTCATCAATTTCTGGGCCGCATTGTATAGAAATGCCCGAGCCGATTTTGACACCCAGTCCGCCCCTGATACAAATACAGGATTATTTTCATGCAATACAAAGTGAATGATTTAAAAACACAAAGGCAAGATTTTCTACTTCAAATAGTGTTTTTCCCACTCAAGACAATTATATATATATATATATATATATATATATATATATATATATATATGGAAATATGTGTATATGTACATGATCTTAAAAATCACACGAAAAGAAAGAGTGTACAATACTGAGATCCTCGCGCGAACGGGCCTTCACGGCATCTTTAAAGTCCTCAGGCAACGCCGCCTGCGCTGGCTCGGACATGTTTGCCGGATGGAGGACAATCGCATCCCGAAAATCATTCTGTACGGGCAACTCGCGTCTGGCTCGAGAAAAAACTGGTCGCCCCCCCCCCCACCACCGTTACGTGGATGTAATAAAATGGGATTTAAAATCAGTGAACATTAATACTGACCGTTGGGAAGACATAGCCTTAGACCGCACTAGTTGGAGAGAGACGGTGACCCAGAAAGCTATAGACAGCGAGAAAACATGGGCCTCAGCTCTTGAAGAAAAGCGTGCCGCGCGGAAAATGGCCGATCTTCTATCATCTCGGCGAAAGCCACCATGACCTGAAATATATGTAGACGGGAGTGTCTCTCCAAAAGAGGGCTCCACAGCCACGTGAATGTGTTCGGGACTTCGAGATGAGTCGTTCTACGACAGGCTAATGAAGCATGTATATGTATATAAATAAAATATATATATATAATATATATATATTGTGCAACTTTTACTATATTGCAAGTAAAAAATAATGTTCGTACATTTATAAGGCAGAAAACTTTATGATAACAAAAAAAAAAATTTAGCTCTATAAATTGTGTGTAACAGATTTAATATTTGAAATATATGTACAATAAATAAAAATTGAGATGATTCTAACAACAAGTCGTCTTTCTTGTTATCTCAAAGAGGGATCTCACACAGGAAACGCGAAGGCTCGTAAGGAGGATGAGTGTGATAATCAAAAGTATCTAGAGCGTACCAATTTATTTTGTCGTATAAATATAAGGTGTTACAATTGGCACATTTTCTAAGCTGCATTAGCCAATCAGGGACCTTGGTGTTGCTCTGGCGATACAACCAGAGATCTTTATGACCTTGCTTCGTGCCACCCGTTAGTACAAGGTTGAAGCCAGCCATCTGTCGAATAAATGCCACAATAAAGGCGTGTTCATCTGTGTCATCGATCTCAACCAAGTAGCCCCCGAAAAAGACACAAATAGCCATTGCCTGTTCCGATTCGCTGTTTGGATCCTGTTGAGACATGTAATATCGTCTGCCTTTGTAAATGGAAGAAACTTTAAAAAACCATTGTCTGGAATTCTCAATTCTTGTGTATAAATTTGCTGTAGCCATTTCGCTTTTGTTCAAATCGTTGCGCAAATTAATATTTTCGTTTTTTAATTTAGCCATATTGATCTCTATCTGTCTGAAGCGATCAATCAATGAAATTAGTCCGACTTTTTTTCCAATTACTTTTTTAGCGCTGCTGATGGTGAGCGGTTTCCATGTTGGACTCACTCCGTGAGCATCACACCTGTACTCCCCAGCCATCTGTTGTATAGGATAAATCCACAGCAGACTTAGGTAGGAGTCACCCCTGGTGTTGATCTCGCCACTCGCAGCAGCGTCGTCAACAGCTGCGCTGTTATGAATGATCATTTCTTTACTGTTAATATTTATTGAAGCCAGGTCCATGAAGTTCTCCGAGACATTGTCAGATCTTCGAGTTAGAAAGATAGAATTGAGAAAGACCATTTCAGAACTTTGATTTCTTGGCAAGGTACAGTTGATCAATAATCGATCAGTTATTCCAGGCTCGATTGTTTGTGGCTCCATATTTAAAACTAGAGACTCACCTGTGGAACAAAATGTAAAATGTGGAATTCTTCTATCAAGAGAAACAAACAGTTACAATATCTAAGACTAAGACTGCTTTATTGATCCTTACGGAAATTTGTTGTGATTACAAGGACTTTTCTCATATAAAGATCTCTAAAAGATCAAACAGCAAAAATACAAAAATATAGAAAAACGAAGAAATTAAAAAAGAAAAGAAAGGAAAAACTACAATTAAATTAATTAAATTTGTAATAGATCTAGACTAACAATAAACAAGATCACACAAACTCAGAGGCGGCCCCCGTCGGATCCCTATCGGACCCGCGTATTTGAAAGTAATATTCAAGACACGATTTTGTTTTGATTGTCCAATGTAATAATATTCAAAGATTCATTTGGCGTTGTAAAAAAAATGTTTTTGTTTTTGTTTTTTTTTTTTGTGTGTAAAATGTTCAAGTTTGAAGATAATCTACTTCCTAGTCCAAACCTCCCACTTGACTGGGGGGGGGGCAGCGAGCGGGGTATGAACCTCGGACCGTCGAGACAATCAAACTTTTTACCAGACAGAGTGAGCTGATATTAGATTTGTAAAAAATGTCAAAACTCTAAACTCATACTATTATTAATAAGTCCTACTTCGAGATGAAAGTAACACCAGCCAAAGCCACATTGCACGACGGACAGACATTATCGTCTGTCAGATACTCTTTGTCCACTGTAAATGATTTCAAGTAAAAAAAATATCCTTTCATGAACTGCGAGAAACTGCCTGAACAGATTGTGTAGAGTGTGCCCACATTGGGTAGGTAGTCTGTATAAAGAGGACGTAATTAATTGCTATTTATACGTACACAGATGGTAACTCATTACAATTTAGCTTATTAGAGCCCGTTATATCATTGGTATCAGTGGCGTAGCAAGGGATTTGGGGGCCCAAGGGGGGCTTGGCATCTTTAGGGGCTCCTGCATTTTGACATTCGACATCATGACATCACATAGTGTACTTAATAAATATCTAAGTCCAATGTGTGGAATACATGCTACTTGGTCACTTATTTACCTAACAACATGGATAGCAAGATAACATTTGCATTGGCTTAATGTTTAATGTAAACGCAAATTTCGAAACACTTATTTGGGGGCCCCCTTAAGTGGAGGGGAGGGAGGATTTAACATTTGGCCCCACCCCCAACCCTAGCTACGCCATTGATTGGTATACAGTACATATACGAATATCGAATCTAACATCTGAACAGAGTACAAGGGCGGACTGGGTGTCAAAGTCGGCCCGGCCATTTCTATACAATCTGGCCCACAAATTGTATGTCATATGATCGGGAAACCATTCATACCTGTCCTCAAAAGCATTGTGTAAAGTTTAATAATGTATCGAAAGTAGTTAGCTATAAGAAAAATGTATTACACGATAAGCTCTGTTACTAAATGAATAAAGTATAACACTCGGAATTGGGAATCTTTTTTAATGTGAAACAATTCCTGCTAACATATACATCAACATATACATTAACATATACATGTACTTGACATTCAGATTCAAGATCCTCCATCAACGAGCATATGGCTTATGATTCACTTTCACTCCTCGCCATTTTCTCAGGCGTATGGACTTCAATGTACAAACTCTTTCTCTTCCATTATTTAACTTCTTATCTCACAGGGTCATAGGGGCGTGTGAAGACTGAGATTTTGAGTTTCGGGATTTTTATGGCGCCCCTGAGTCCACCCAACTCTAACATGTATCTGACTTTAGTTGGGGAAAGTAAAGGCGGTTGGTCGTTGTGCTGGCTACATGGCACCCTGCTTGTCAACCATTAGCAAAGAAACAGATTACCTTAACATTATCTGCCCTATATATCGCAAAGCAAAACAATTTATACAAATACTAGTGCTATTAGAGCATGGAATGGGTTGCCTGAGCTAGCCAGGAAAACCAGTGACTTGGCAGAATTTAGATCATTGGTTAACATGCATGACTGAATGCATGACGCATAGGACGTAATCATCTTCTTTTTTTGAAGAAACGTCTGTATTATATAAGATAAGATAAGATAAGATAAGGGCTGCATTAATGCCAGCAAATTATTTTAACATTTATAATATTTGCTTTAAAAGCAACACTTTGAGCATCGTGATTTTAAAAAAAAATATGTGTACACTTTAAAGTCTGATGCAAACCTAACACATTGTCGTGAAAGTGTGGCGCCAAGTTATACTAGGATTTCCCTGTTTGCGCTTTCCTCGTAATGGCCTCCATGTCATCGCAACGCTTATTATGCGTAGTAAATTTTGTCGTAGAACAAGTCCCGCAATCCTCATGCGACGCTCTGTCACAACCTTACTAAGGGGTCGACCGACTCCCAGTTCGGCATAAGATTTCCTTGATTGAGACCCGATCTCTATAACTGACTCCTAAAATCCGTCTTAGCCATCTTTGTTGAGCCACATTTAGTCTTTTTTCAATTTCGGCAGATGACTATTCATTGCACTATATTAATGGAGCCCAGGCACTGGTAGAAATTTGTAACCTCTCTTGGCTAGATCTTGATCTACAGGTGACTGTAGTTTGCTTTAGATTTTATATTGAAAAGGGAAGTTTTATCGTCAAAATCACATTTTTTTGGGGAGGGGGGGGGTTAAACTAAAAAATCTGTGGATTTTTTTTTTCAAAACCCCTTTAGATACGCTCATAGAATTTGGTGACTGTAGTTTGCTTTAGAATAAAATTGAAGAGAGAGGTTTTCAATCTCAAAACTCTCTGTATGTGGGAATTAAAATCAAAACCATCAGAAGGGGTTTTAAACTTTAAAAATGCCCTCTGGAGGAGGGGGGTTTAAACCCCCTTTGGCTACGATCATAGCATTTTGAGTGTGTTATTCGTTTTTTATATTGTATTTTTAGCTTCAAACCCCGCTGAGGGGGGGGGGGGTTAAAGTAAAAACCACTTTCGCTACGCTCAAAGATTGTTTAGTGTGTAATTTGCTTTTTTTTTTTTATATTGAAGAGGTATTTTTTAGCTCTAAACTCCGGTGGAGGGGGTTTTAAATACAAAACCCCCTTTAGCTATGCTCTTGGAATTTGGGAATTGTCGTTTACATTGTTTGTTTTATGTGGGAATTTAAACTCAAAACCATCAGAAGGGGTATTAAACTTAAAAAATGTCCTCTGGAGGAGGGGAGTTTAAACCCCCTTTGGCTACGATCATAGCATTTTGAGTGTGTTATTTGCTTTTTTTTTATATTGAAGAGGTATTTTTTAACTTCAAACTCCGCTGAATGGGGTTTTAAACACAAAGCCCTCTTGGCTACGCACATAGAATCTGGTCACTGATGTATGGATAGTCTTATATTGAGGAGGGGGTTTTATGGTAAATTTTGGAGGGGGGTTTAAAATCAAAACTCCCTTTAGCTATGCTCTTAGAATTTGGAAATTATCGTTTACATTTTTTTTTGTTTTTTAGATTTAACTGCAACCCCCCCCCCCTGGTAAGGAGTTTTAAACTCAAAGCCCCCTTGGCTGCACTGGGCAAGTGATGGTTTAGTATTAAAATCTCTCCTAAAATAAACAAAATCAAAGCAAAAAATCAGTCACTAAATTCCGAACTCTCCCTCCCCCCTCATTTGGGGATGTTGAACCCCAAATCCCGCCCCCCCTGTCAGCGCCCATGTACATATATATATATATTTATTTTATTATTATTATGTAAAAGTTAATATATAGCAAGTAAAAAATAATTTTCATACATTTATAAGGCTGAAAATTTTATGATAACCTAAAAATTAAAAAAAAATTGCTTTATAAATTGTGTGTAACAGATTTGATATTTGAAATATCTGTACAATAAATAAAAATTGAGATGATTCTAACAACAAGTCGTCTTTGTTGTTATCTCAAAGAGGGATCTCACACAGGAAACGGGAAGGCTCGTACGGAGGATGAGTGTGATAATCAAAAGTATCTAGAGCGTACCAATTTATTTTGTCGTATAAATATAAGGTGTTACAATTGGCACATTTTCTTAGCTGCATTAGCCAATCAGGGACCTTGGTGTTGCTCTGGCGATACAACCAGAGATCTTTATGACCTTGCTCAGTGCCACCCGTTAGTACAAGGTTGAAGCCAGCCATCTGTCGAATAAATGCCACAATAAAGGCGTGTTCATCTGTGTCATCGATCTCAACCAAGTAGCCCCCGAAAAAGACACAAATAGCCATTGCCTGTTCCGATTCGCTGTTTGGATCCTGTTGAGACATGTAATATCGTCTGCCTTTGTAAATGGAAGAAACTTTAAAAAACCATTGTCTGGAATTCTCAATTCTTGTGTATAAATTTGCTGTAGCCATTTCGCTTTTGTTCAAATCGTTGCGCAAATTAATATTTTCGTTTTTTAATTTAGCCATACTGATCTCTATCTGTCTGAAGCGATCAATCAATGAAATTAGTCCGACTTTTTTTCCAATTACCTTTTTAGTGCTGCTGATGGTGAGCGGTTTCCATGTTGGACTCATCCCATGTGCATCGCACCTGTACTCCCCAGCCATTGGTTGTACAGGATACATCCACAGCAGACTTAGGTAGGAGTCACCTCTGGTGTTGATCTCACCACTCGCAGCAGCGTCGTCAACAGCTGCGCTGTTATGAATGATCATTTCTTTACTGTTAATATTTATTGAAACCAGGTCCATGAAGTTCTCCGAGACATTGTCAGACTTTCTTGTTAGTATGAGAGAATTGAGAAAGACCATTTCAGAACTTTGGTTTCTTGGCAAGGTACAGTTGATTAATAATCGATCAGTTATTCCAGGCTCGATTGTTTGTGGCTCCACATTTAAAACTAGAGACTCAACTGTGGAACAAAGTGTAAAAAAACAAAAATTAGATATTCGGCTTTATTTAAAATATTGTCAACATAATTATCTTCTCCTTTGAATTACGTCTGTAATTTGTTACATAAAAACATCAAACTACAGGGGGAAAAAAGAAAAATACCAGTGTAGTTTTATTAATGGTTGTTGTTGTTTGTTTTTTTTTACTGTATCTAGATCTAGATAATAATAATAATATGGCTTGTCTTTGAGTTCTAATATTAACGAGGAATGCATGTTGTATTTCCCTTGGCTACGTAGCCCCAGCTGCGACCTACATACTTTGCCAAATCCAACGCAGACATAACCATTATACGCCGGTGGTCGATTTAGATTTTCTCTTCGCCATCTACGTCTGTCCTCGGCAGTGCCATAAATGAATGGAATGGGGTTGCCTGAATCAGCCAGGAAAACCAACGACTCAGCAGAGTTTAAGTCATTGGTTAACATGCATGACTAGATTGACACATGAAATGCGTAGGACGTAATTATCTTCTTTTTACAAAGCTTATATCAACTCACTCTGTCTATACACGCTATTTCTGCGACACCCAATTTCGGATTGACTCGGAATAAGTTGAAATTTTTCACAATTATTTCTTTTACCTGACAACACAAGAATCAATTTTAAAGAATTAGACAATTACTTAATTAACTCGTGGAGTCGTGGTAATAAATTACTCTGGAATCTCAAACTTTGGGGAAGAAATAGTCTTATGCTTAGTCTTGTCTTATGCTGACCAAAACAGGCCTACTACGGAGGTCTCGCTTAAAATGAAGATACTATTACGACAAATACCCCTATTAACGAAATATTTAAGTTACTTGTGCCTTGATTGTCCCACGATTACTTTATTTGACTAAATTAGACCTGCCTTTTTAATAGGATGAATAATGAGCTGTAGATGTCAGGAGAATGCATTTCTACAGTGAACGGAAACGCTTAGGGAAGCTAACAGCGCTTATTTATTATTTATATTTGTTATTGTTAGGTACCCGGTACAAGAAATAATGGTGTGAATTTTCAACTTGAAACGAGAAAGGGTATGGGAGAAATACCGTGTACAAAAATTGTACCAGACAGACAGAGTGAGTGGATATAAGCTTTGTAAAGAAGAGAAGAAAAAAAAGAAGTTTAACTCTTTCTCTCCGTAATTATTTACCACATTCTGGTGGAATCAACGCTGGTATCGTCAGTTAGGAGAGAAAGAGTTAATGTCTTAGTATTAATACGTCCTACCTCGAGATGAAAATAGCACCAGCCAAAGCCACATTGAACGATGGACAGACATTTTCGTCAACCAGATACTCTTTGTCCACTGTCAGTCAGAAATGTCTTTACATGAATTGCGAGAAACGGCTTGAACAGATTGTGAAGAGTGTGCCCAGATTGAGTAGCTGCTTTGTAAAAACAGGATGTAATTAATTACAGTTTGGCATTGTTTTTATCTCACCAGCAAACAATGTACACAGATGGTAACTCATTACAATTCAGTTGATTAGGGGCCCGTTATACTATCGGTATCAGGGACATATCTAAATATTGCATCTAACATCTGATTTGAAAAGAGATGCGTCGTGTGGATTCTGTCACGCGTAACGCGGCTCTTAACTTTTCCTACTATAAAGTCTTTATTACAATGTACTGATTGGCATAGGAGGCGAGATGACTGAGGGGTGAAGCGCTTGGCTTCCGAACCGAAGGGTCCCGGGCATGAATCCTGGTGAAGACTGGGATTTTTAATTTCGGGACCTTTAGTGCGCCTCTGAGTCCACCCAGCTCTAATGGGTACCTGACATTAGTTGAGGAAAAGTAAAGGCGGTTGGTCGTTGTGCTGGCCACATGACACAGTTGACCTTTACGTCATCTGCCCCATAGATCGCAAGGTCTGAAAAGGAACTAACTTATTGATTGACAGGTTTGTTATAATTCCATCACAATGTCTCCAGGCTTGCTGGCTTATACATGTTCGGTTGACACTGGTCGAAAATGTAACTCTTTTTATTGTAATCACTTGAATGTTCTTCTTCTTCTAGCCAGCTTTATTGCTGCTGAGCTGTCAGCTCTTTAGCAGACTGTGCCAAGGAAAAAAAAGTTGTGCTGTTTTGTTCAGTTGTTCAGCACTCCACCTCCTCCTCCTCCTCCATCCATCCACTTGAATGTTCAAGATGGCTAAAGTAAAAAAAAAAAAGTAAAGTTCCCCATGAACATTTCAGTACACTGTAAATATTGAACGCATCGTTTTAAAACGATTGACAATTTATTTAAGAATGTTTGTCAAATGTTTGACATGTTTCGGATGTTCCTTCAGAGTTGAAGATAGTTTACTTCCTAGTCCGAACCTCCCGCAGGACGACGGGGGATGGGAGCGGGCAGGGTTTAAACCCGGGACCATCGATAAATCTGAACGACAGTCCAGCGCGCAAACCGCACGACCAGGCAGCCATCCAAAAACAGTTAAAAGTGTTTTATAAAGTATAGATGTGAACTTGCATTTGTTTATCCACAATAGTTGTAGATCTAATTGTGATTACAAGAACTTTATTTTCAATTATAAAAAAAAAAAGAACTTTGACAGGATTGTTTTAAGCCTCGTCTCGTTTCCCGGGTCCAGGGGCGTAACTAGGGATTTGGGGGCCCGGGGGGATTGACCTCTTTGGGGGCCCCTTGCATTTTGACATTGGACATATGATATGGGATAATGTACGCAAAAATATATAAGCCCCAAATCAAATTGGTTCAGTATATCAGTAAACTTAACAAAAAGTAATCAAGACTCTTTTAATGAATAATACCTTTGTTTATTAGTTAAATGATGCACAAGTGACAAATCTAAATTGATATCGCTTCACGTCGTGCATTCTGTGCAGCAAAGACATCTATAACATCAACTACATCGATACTTTCTAGTATTTGTGACTTCACTGACATTAAAGCCATGATAAGCCTTTCTTGTGTCATTGTGCTCCTGAGATAGTTTTTGATGAACTTGAGCTTTGAGAATGATCTCTCACATGACGTAATGGAAGTGGCCTGAGTTCGCAGTATTCGGAGGAGGTTGCAAAGTTTGAGCAGACGTAATTACCATATGAAGCCTGTTTCCTCAATATGTCTATTGGTGATTGTATTACTGGTTTGTTGATGAAAAGTGCTCGTGCATCAATGACATCATTGAAAAAGCGATTTGCCATTTATTTCATCATACAAACAGGAAAAGTAGCACAGTTTGTCATAAGCAGGTCTTCATCTAACAGGTGTCTTGGTTCAAGAAGAAACCCAAAGGTATCCATTTTCTTTCCAGCCTTTGAAATCTGTCCAGCACTTCTGTCGCAACACGTTTAAATTGCAGTTCTATTGACAGTCCTACATTAGAACTCAACTTCCCATCAAATCTTTTCTTTCTTATGGTTGTTTTGATTACAGGGAATCAATAGTATTCACTACCTTCTTTTGCTTCTTCGATGGATTGGGTTTTTGTCCGTTTCTCATCATTTTGCAGAAAGCATGAAAGGGTACTAATTTCTTTAGCAGATTCCCGTATATGCAGTCCAGACTTTTGTAGTTTCTTCTGAACTATAGCAATTGGGCGCAAGAGCTTTGACCAGAATTCAAGATAGGCAAAAAAAAATCTTAATTATCCACTGCATGAAGAAAATTCTGTGCTAATATTATATGGTATTATGTCATTGTTGGTTGTTTATGTTTTCTGCGCAAGCAAAAGGATTCAGAGCATACACAAGTGGGAAAGATCCATATCTCGTTATGCTCGAGCATAGAAATACTCCGATAAGTGGACTGCCGTATTCACCATCACAACTGCTGACGAGTAGAAGACTTAGGGAATCATTCCAACTGATCCCAAACTATTGAAACCATCGGTAGCTGAAAATGCAGAGACATTACTCAACGAACGACAGATGAAAAGCAAAGTGAAATACAATGCAAAAGCAAGACTACCTAAAGATTATTCTGTCGGAGAGTTCGTCTAGGTCATACATGGCAGAAAGCAGTTGTCATAAAAAAAAAACATTCAGCACCCAGATCTTACATCATAAAGACAAACGGAAAAACATACAGAAGAAATCAACGCTTTTTGAATAAGAGTTTCGATGAAGACATCTCTGGGTACTATGATACCGATGGAGACAATGAACTGCAAACTGTTGGAACAAACGAAACTGACAGTTATAGACCAACGTCTAGAGAACTTGTTGTGCCAGTCAAGACAACCAGAAGTGGACGAATTGTTAAAGTTCCTAGTAGACAGGGCCGGCCTTAGGCCACTGCAGCCTATGCGGTCGCAGTGGGCCCCGCGCTTTCATAGGACCCGCGCTAATTCTAAGTGTACATTATTAAATTAAACCATTATAACGTATATAAAATAACAGGGTTTTCGCGACCTCCTGATTTTTCAGGGCCTCCAGGAAATCTAATGAAAAGGCAAAATATACGATAAAGTCCTGAACTTTTTTTTAATTTATTCAAATCTCCTGAAGAATAGACGAAATTGACATTTTGGGGTGCCTATAAATAAAAAGTGGCATTGCGAGCTTTCATTTGATAAAAATGTATTGCAAAGACGAAAGTAGGCCTATTTTCTAATTCAAAAGAAATAATATTGACATTATGCTCATCCCTACCCAGACTAGGCACCGCGCGATCCGTTTCGCATAGGGCCCCGCAAATGCTAGGGCCGGCCCTGCTAGTAGATATCACTCTTAAGAACTTTAAATAGAAGGGTGTGATAATAACTTCAAAAGAAAGGATGTGCTAATATTATATGATATTACGTCATTGTTTGTTGTTTATGTTTTGTGCGAAAGCAAAAGGATTAGATGGAAATAAAAAGAGAGTTTCCATTGAATTGAGGAAAGATGAATAAAGGGGTAATAACTCAAGTGTGAAGTTTAATTCTGAAATTATAGACGCCAAACCCTGAATAATGGACTATTCTAGCATTATTAAGAATAACTTTTGGATCTGTTATACTCGATTCTGTAAATTTTGCTTCAAGGTTAATTAGTGTAGCCATAAAATACTCGCCATTTAGATCTATTATTAGTAAAGGTAACAAGATACCTGGAATTCGCTGTATATCATGCAGTTTTATTCGTGGCAACAAAGTTTAAAAAGTAAAACTAACTTTAAAAAAAAACTTCTGTGATTTCTGTGGGAAAAAATATTTTTAAAATGTCAACAAAGTCAACGTACTGAAAGACCTAGATCTAGATTTAGTCCTTGTGATAAATTTAATCCATAAATGTTGAAAAAAAAAAGACACTCGTTGACACTATTTGTCAATCAAATATATTAAATTTATGTATTTACAAATAAATTTCGGACACCCATTTGGGGGCCCCCCCTAGGTGGGGGCCCGGGGGGATTTTAAAATTCTCC
This sequence comes from Biomphalaria glabrata, assembly GCF_947242115.1. Classification (NCBI taxonomy): domain Eukaryota; kingdom Metazoa; phylum Mollusca; class Gastropoda; family Planorbidae; genus Biomphalaria; species Biomphalaria glabrata. Next base: position 3,252,080 of record NC_074725.1, read on the forward strand.
CCCCCTCCCTTAGTAACGCCACTGCCCGGGTCACTGACATATGAATCTAGTCAAAGGTAACACGAGAAAACGGAGGACACGACTGACTGACTGACTCTCTGTTGTAGGCCTTATTGAAATCGACTGAGATTGGGGATTGTAGTTGTTGACTGACTCTCTGTTGTAGGCCTTCTAAGGCCTTATTGAAATCGACGGAGATAAGGTTGTAGTTGTTGATAGTTTGTAGTTCATAGTTTCTGATATTCTTTCTGAAAATAATTGAAACCTGCCTTTTTAGCTTATTTGGGCGGACCACTTCGCGGGCCGATTTGGAGTTTGTGTTTTCCACACAAACTGTCTTTGTAACCTTGTTTTCTACTATTACTTTGTTCAGTACTAAAAAGTCACAAATAAAAAGTCACAGGCAACTGTTTCTTACATCCACAAAGATTACCGCAAGAAAAGCCTGGAGTAATAGTATAAATTTGTTTGGTTGGTTTAAGATGACGCTGCATCGTTACATTGATATTCTCTAGATGAAATCTAGACTCCATAGGAAGACAGAGGGACCTACTTTGTTTTGGCTATTGTTAGATTTTTTATCAGGACCTACTTTGTTTTGGCTATTGTTAGATTTTTTATCAGGACCTACTTTGTTTTGGCTATTGTTAGATTTTTTATCAAACAGAAAAACAGAGAAGGAGTGAGAACAAGTCTGTTCATGTACGAGTTCATGTAGTGAGACTTTGATCTGTGTGGCATGTTGGGATACAAGAGCTAAGTTGTACAAGAAACAAACTGCTATGCTAGGACAAATTTGTACAAATACTTCTTCTTCCCTAGTGCTATTAGAGCATGGAATAGATTGCCTGAGCTAGCCAGGAAAACCAGTGACTTGGCAGAATTTAAGTCATTGGTTAATATGCATGACTGAATGCATGACTCGTAGGACGTAATCATCTTCTTTTTTGAAGTAACGTCTGTATTATATAAGATAAGATTTATAATTATTTTTTTTACACTAGACAAGGCATAGTACCCCTATCAGTTCTTGCGATCTATAAGGCAGATGATGTCAAGGTCATATGTTTCTGTGGCCTATGGTTAGCAATAATATTTACTTTTAGGTAACTAATGTCAGGTACTAATTAGACCTGGGTGGACTCTGAGGCACCTTAAAGATCCCGAAATTAAAAATACCAGTTTTCAGCAGGATTCGAACCCAGGACCATCATTTCAGAAGCCAAGTGCTTTACCTCTCAGCCACTGCGCCTCTGTTAGACGTTATGTAGATGAGTAATAAATACAGCACAAAAACACCATTGATAAATAGTAAAGACACTATCAATAATTTAAAAAAATGGGTAGGTCCTATCTGTATACAGGGAAGGGGTGTTGTAAGAGCGTACATTTTTTTCAACTTAAGGTTAAAGAACCTTCTGCAAATCCAATTTCTGGGATATTGTTTTTTACATGTTGTCACCTGCATCTAATGAAAGAACATGAAAAATTTTAATTTGGTAGATAAGTAAACCAGAGGCAAGTGCATCTCTCACAGAATCTGTCACTGGAGAATAAATTAAAAACAACAAACTCTGAATTACAGAGCATAACAAGGAAAAAAAAGATCAAAGACTTTGTTATATCACTGTTGATATGTAATCATGCAGAGTTTAGATTTAAAACAAAAAAAAAATATGTATATGTTATCACATATTTAGCAATGACTAACAATTCCAATACAATAAGTTTCAAAATTCAATTTTTTTTTCTACTGTGATATTTGCGAGAAATAACTGTTGTAGGTTAGAAGGCAAAAAAAAAAAAATATCACAAGAGAAGAAATTGGAAGCTTGATTTTAAAATATATCAAGTCAAATCTGGTTGTTTGAACCAAACCAGGAGGTGATCCTATTTAAAAATCGTCTGGTGTGACTAATCAGTTTAAATTGTTAGATAGGATTTGTTTCAGTACTTTTTGATTCAGTTTGAATACGCCCTTGGTGCAATTAACGGATGGTCCGAATAACTGGATTCTGCGGTATAAGGTCTATAAATGTAAAATATTAGCTATGAAAAATTAACAAATATAGTCACAATTTTACTTTATAAAGCTAATATAAAGATGTGGTTATGCTTAAAATTCAGTTAATTTTTACAAAGAATAATAAAAATTGTTCCTTTAAAAAAAAAGTAATATCCATATTTTTGCATATCCAAGAATGCTAACCCATCATAGTTAAAGTAAATTTAATTTACTTTTAAGAACATTTTCTTGGACACACTCTAACTATTACAGAATGAAAGAAGGGCAAACTAACTGATAGAAAGCCTTGATAAAAAACAACAACTTTTTATTTAAATAAATAGCCGTAAAAATATATGAAATAATTACAAGGGAATTCATTAAGAATAAAATTAATACTTTTTTCTTTTAAATAAAAATATTTAAAATATATGAAAATGGTAAACATAGTAGTATAAAAAATATTGTAAATAATGACTGACGTATAAATCACAGACTGTATATTAAAATAATAATAATTATTGTAAAGTTATACACAAAATTCCCTTAAACCTCTTTTTTTTTTAAATGTTTTGTGATTAGGATGTTCCTTCAGATTTGAAGATAATTACATCCTAACCCAAATCTCCTGCAGGGTGAAATGGGGATTGCAGGGTTTATACCCTGGATTATTGAGACCCGTGAACCATAATCCAGAGCTCATACCACATGACCAGGCAGGCTCTATCTTAACAGTAAGTTTCAGGAACTAACTACTAGAGAAATAAAGGATTTATTTTGTTGACCATTGAAATGACCAAAATATTCCAGAACAATTATGGCCAGTAATACAATAATTTATTAAACTTGAAAGACATTCAAATTGTACGATTACTCACATTTTTTATCAAATTTCTGAAAAATCTAAAATTATATGAACTAAAGCTGGATGCCAGGGTTTTATAAAATTGAACACTTTAAAAAAATATTAATCATCAATTTAGAAAATATTAAATCTATTTTAGTGAGATTATTTATTTTTACATTGTGTATTAGTTAAAGACAATGTAATTGACTGAATACCTTTACAACCTAGTTTGAATAATTTTATGTAGCAAATTTAGTGCTGCTGTGATTCTCAATTCATAAATAAAAAAATTTTAATAACCTCTTTCAGCAAGCAAGGTGAAGGTTAGACACTATTTTTGAAAAATTTTAAAAGCCAAAAATATTGAATATACTTTTCCGCCTGCTGGATATTTACAGAAGAAAACGCTACAATGAAACAATGCACAACACAAAACTTATTTTGCAATATCATTTGGGGCGTAGATTCATTTAACTGAAGACACTCATCATACAATGCCACATAATCTTATCTCAGAGCCCTAACTTCATTCTCATCCACCGTCAGGCTCCGCCTTGTCAAAAGTAGGTCCACCTCTTGTTCTGCATTTCTCTCATCTTCACTGCAAAGTTGATTTTTAAACCAAATAATTATCTATGGCAATTTATTTTTGACAAGGATACAAGGATAAAATTGAAATGAGAATGAAATCTGTCACTTCATACTTAAAACATATTTTTAGGTAACAAGTGCCAAAACTAAGGTAAAATTTTAATGATGATAATAGCTACATTAATGTAGAATTTAGCAGTTTATGTAACAAGTCAGCATGCCAGACTATTGCCTTCCCAAATGACTTCTGTATGGGAAGTTGTTTGTAGGAAAGCACTCCCAGGGAGGTCCATACATTCATGGCTGGAAAGCACTAGCTCTCGATCGCTCCTCATGGCGTGAAGCTGTGAGTCTCAAGATTTGAAGCAAGAAGAGTGGCCAGGGTGAAAGAGCACTGAACCAACAATAAGCTGAGAGAAGATGCAGGCCTATCTGCAAATGACCAAACCCACCCATGCCACGTATGCGGCCGGCTTTTTAAAACAAGGATTGGACTTTACAGTCATCTTCGAGTCGATAGAATGTGAGAAATGTGCTCATCTTTGATCACGAAGGAGGAAGTATATATGTAGCAAGTTTACTAGAGTGACTAAGAACTTTATTTAATTCAATAGAGGATGAATAATGGATTCTTCATATCAAAATACATAACTATACCATTTATACCAAGTTACTACAAAATTATTGTGATATCTGATATGTTTTAAGGATGAAACTCAACTGAAATGACTAGTCAATAAAAATAATCCAGCTGAAAAGACTAAAAGATATACCAGTCAACAAGTATCCCCTCAAAGCAGAAATAAGTTACAAATCAAATCAACATATACCTGGATCAATACCCCTCTTTAAACAATGTGATCTATAGGGCAGATGATGTAAAGCTCTGTTTCAATGCCGACAGTTAATGAGTCCAATAGATCAGCACAATGACTAACCAACTTTACTTTACCAATGTATGTCAGGTACCCATTAGAGATGCTTGAAGCGTCCTAAAAATCCTGAAGTTCAAATTCTCAGTCTACACCAGGATTCAAATTAGAAAGCCCTTGTTTTTTTTTAGACTAACATTACATTAAAATGTTTGGTTGTGTTTTTATGTAAATAAATGAAAACGTGTTTGAAACTTTATCAACGTGAATAAAATATCTTTAAACTTACAAAATTTTGGCTCCAATATCATATTCTTGTTCACCGTTCAGCTTGACAGAGCCATTGCTGGATCTAGAAGAAGGCTCACTGTCATCATTCGACTCATACAAACTCATTCTAGAAATCTGGCCATCCGCTTAAGTTTAAAAAAAAATAAATAATAGTTATTACATAAGCTGATTCATTTAGGAAGATAAATTATTTAACCATAAATAGCTAATGTTAAAGGAAAAGCAGATGCTTTATATTTAATCAAACCAACTGCTAACAAGCTTGCAACTCTGAATAACATAAGTCACATTTTGTGGAAAACTGAATAAGTTCTATAGAAAACTACAAGTATCAGATCAACACACAGGATTGCTTGAGGTTGATCATAAGATTCATAATTAACCTCCTTGTGGGTTAGGGCTTTTCAAGCTGAAATCATCTCTTTCAATGCCCCAAAAAATGTTCTACATTTTGCATTGCAAACTGGGTCTTGATTCTCCTATTCACAATGCAGATTTGTAGATATTGATAGAACTATTGTTTGATATTTTAGGCACAATTTAGGCCATGTCGTGAACTATTGTGCTCCTATCTTAAATGCAGAACAGCCATGGTGAGAAGATAAAAATCCACTTTAAAAACTGAGTGATAAATCATAACTCATTCCTGACTCCCTAAAGCCATATTTTGTGTTCACATTAGACATTTCTCATCCTTAACTTTTTAACTTGCATTTGGCAGGTATCATGTTCACATTCAGATATGTCTTTTAAATTATGATGAAGAAATTAATAATTATAATTGTAATATCTTTATTATCCATATATTTTATTATCAATACCTTTATTATCAATATATTTTTATTATCCATATATCTTTATTATCCATATATCTTTATTATCTATATATTTTATTATCAATATCTTTATTATCAATATATTTTATTATCAATACCCTTATAATCAATATATTTTATTATCAATACCTTTATTATCAATATCTATATTATTATATTATAGCTTTTATATAGCGCTACTTTCATGCTTATAGCATGCCCAGAGCGCTTTTGGTCCAATCTCATTTGTGGACCAGTGGGGGGAGGGGGTATCTTGGAGTTGGTTTTCTGTGCTGCCTTTAGGCACTCAGTAAACACAACTCTGCCCGAGTCGGGTGTCGAACCTCGAGCCTCCTTCTAGATAGCCAAGCCAAGCCAAGTTCAAGCGCACTTGGCCTCTCGACTACGCTTCCCTATATTATCAATATATTTTATTATCCTTATATTTATTATCCATGACAAAATTTGGCTTACAATTTGTGCATTACATATAAAAAAAAACATTTTCACGATAGCGTACAAGATATATATCAATTTCACTTTATATCAGAAAGTCACATTGTATTTAATGATTTGTTTGCCAGGGGAACAAAGGAGTTCTTGTCCCTGTTTTGTCCCTGTTTGTTTTTTTGAACATTGTTATGATAACAAAAAATAAATAAAGAGAGATTATATGTACAATAAATTATTGCACTTAAAATAAAGATTAAAGCTGCATATTTTTGTACAAAAAAGACAAGTACGTAAAATTAACTACCAAAGCTTCAAGCAATGAAACAAAAAAAAATTATATTAATGTAAAAAAAAAAAAAATAAGATTTTAGTTTGATCTACAAATTGTTATAGAAGCAAAGATTAAAATCTCAAATTGCCAGTAAAAGATGAGTCCACATATTCACAAGTATTAGTTACTCCATTTTGTAGACCATACCTAACCTAGTTAAAACATTTGCCACAGAAACAACTAGGAGGTATATTAAAGAAACCTGTCTTTCTATTTTATTTTTAAATCAACGGAGATTTTTTGCTTATAAGATTTGTCCATTAAGCCAGAACCTAGCCAAAATATTTGACTTCACCTGTTAGACGTCCAGTATCAGAAGCCAGTTCCCACTCCAGCTGATCTAGTGCCTGCTTGTCTTCTACGTCTTGCTGTTCTGTTACACCAACATTGTCATAGCGGCTCAGATCATCACCATCCATTACTGGAGAAACCAAAACTAGTTTTAGAATTCAAGGGTGGGGAAAGAAAAACCATGACAGCTAGCATAACATAATGATAGTTTATTGTCTTCCATTTAATTTAGTAAAAATTGTTTTTGAATTTATAATGCTTAACTTTGTCAACACAAAAAACTTATATATAGCCTACATATTTAAAAACAAAACAACTAAATACTTTTATTCATAATGATACCAGAGCTATTAGTCCTATACCAGGATTGCTATTTTGCTTCCAATAATAAGCCAGTTAAAGGCAGTATATACCTAGGTAAAACTATAATATATTTATTATCCTGAATCATCAAATACTGTAAACTTATGCACAATGTCCTTTAATAACAAAGATCTAGTATTGAAAAGAAAATAAAACTAATAAAACAATAATTTTTTTTTCCACAATAAAAAAAACATAACAAACATAATAATTAAACATGAAAAACAAAAAAAAAAAACACAACATAGAAACCTAGAAACAACCTAGAAACATGGCTAAACACATAGTTTTCACCTTCCCCCTTTCCCTCTAGCTTAGAATGGCTTCACACAGATTTTGTTTTTCTGAAATTATTTTCAATACACTTGCTCAATATTCTTGTATTTTCTGGTAAGATTTATAGTGTAGTACTAGCAATATGTGCTACTTAGGCAGATTGATAAAAAAATTAAGTTGAGAAAAAAAATTTCTAGAAGAAAGACTATTTTATAGGTACCAAACGTTACGCAGCAATAATTGTTGATAAGGAGGGAATCTAGTCTATATGATTCTTGTATTAACAATTTGTTCCAAAGTTAGAAATTAGAAATTGAAAAAAATATTTTAAAAATCAATGAATAAATAGACTTTATGATGTGTGAAAAGACAATGGCTCAGAATAATAAATTTAGAAGTTTATTTATTAATTATTAAAAATATCTTACTTATTGCCCTTGATTCTCTTCCACTGAATATGGAAACTGGCCTTGAACTGCCTGGTCTTGAACTAACTGGCCGTGAACTGCCAGGTCTTGAACTACTGATTTGTTTTTCATTTTTAACTCCTCTTTGCCTAGATGGTAAGCCTGCCTTCTTAGAAGTAATACTGATTCCACTAAAAGGCCTGACTTCAGTTTCCCAGTGCTGGTTATCCTCCAGAGAGGATTTCAAATTCTCTTCACTCTGGTTTCTGAGGGTCAAAGTGATGTCATTGCCATCATCATAGTCCATGCCAATTGTGGTGTCACTCTCAGCTCCGCTATCATCCTCTAGCTGGCTAGCCACCCAGCCATCTTCTTGCACTCTAGACATCATCATATTAGCAATGATTGTGTTGTCAGGCTTATGAGAGTTCAGTGAGGGCTGTGTTTTTCTCAGGGGTTCATTGGCACCTGAAGTTAAAGAATAAAACAAATCTTACTTATAGGGCTTAAGTTTTCCACTTCACTGTAATGAGTGTCCAGCACTTGAGTAAAGTCAAATCTAGCTACTGGACCACATCGGGATACAATCATTTTGGTCCTAATAATTGGCTGGTCCAATTCACTGGATTCACAGTGGGAAGCGTGGTCGAGAGCCCAAGTACGCTGGAATTTGGCTTGGCTACCTATGACTTTAGAATAAACTCTGAATAATCGGCTGGTCCAATTAACCGGTGGACCAATATACTGGATTTAACTATATTAAAAGATATTTTTTAATATTCCATTTGTATATTACCTTTTTTGAAATGTATTATGTAGGCCAACATATTTTTGCAGTTTTTACAGCAATAATAAAAAATAATGTAACAAATTAATCTTAACAGCTGCCACTGGTTTTAGATAATTATTGATTGATCATCATCATGTGGGAAGCATGGTCGAGAGGCTAAGTAGGCTTGAACTTGGCTTGGCTTCCTTGGAAGGGGGCTTGATGGTTCGACACTCGACTCAGACAGAGGTGTTTTTAATGAGCGTCTAAAGGCTGCACAGAAAACCTTCTCTCAGATACATCTCGCCCTCCCCAATGGTCCACAAATGAAATTTGACCATAGCGCTCTGAGCATGCTGTAAGCATGAAAGTAGCGCTATATAAAAGCTATAATTATATTATCACAACCATACATTCCATCAACACCAGTAATGGACCAAAAAATTGAAATGATAGTATTTTACAATGGTTCTTGGGGTGGTGAATATTTTCAGAAGTTAATCTGTTGACCTAATATCCAATGGTATGCCAGGGATTCTAGTATTGGTGAAGAAGCAACAGAAGTAGGCCTACGGTTTTCAAAATAAAATCATTAATTTTTTCCAAGTTGAAATACTATAATGATTGAACACACACTGTCCTTCAGGTTACAATGGAATTCAACTTCAAGAATACATTCACAACACTAGACTTAACATAAAGTTTGAAACTTATAGACTTCATGAACTGATTAGAACTGTATCTTTTATTTAAAGCTAGTCCCAAACTCAGTTAAAAATCAAAAGTTGTCAAAACTTCTGTTATTAGAAACAAATCATCTTTCCTACATTATTTACTTTTTTTGTAAAGAAACTTGAAGTTACCAGAAGCCAATGTGTAGCAAAACATCTCGTTTATATTTCTCATGTATGTGTTGAAAGTTTTAATGACATAATTTTAATGATCTAATTTTGCAGAACTAAAATGTATAAAATGCTCACTTAATTACTAAAAATTACAAATAATCATGAAGAATAAAAAAAAAATGTAAAATGTCTTTACCTGATGAGCTATTGGGTCTCATATTTGAAGATTTTTGTGACGTCTTTGGAACATTTGTTGAGCTTAATGGTCTGTGGTCTGAATCTGACTTATTCAAGATATTTTTAGCATTTTTAACTGGTTTGTTAGAGCCTTTACTAATCAGAGAAGATCTCATTTGAGTTATATCAGAATTTGAAACTTGAATAATTTTCTGTGGAGTGCCAGAATTTTTTCTCAAATAATTTTTTACATTTTTATCTGGTCCTTGATTTAAATGTTCTGAAGACTGGCTGTTCTGTCGACTTAAGGGTGCTGGATTGTCCACAGATTTCAATGCCTGAGATTGTCTATTGGTAGCAGCTGAACTGTTTCCAATTTTCATTGAGTGAGATTTGGATGAGTCTTGTGATTTATTGGCGAGAGTTTTTGCATTTGCTGAGTGTGCAGAAGTGGCATTATGTCTGTTTGACGTTTGTGGTGTAGAACTTTTGGTAGGTATTTCAGAATTAATTCCCTTTGGAGATGACATTATCTCCCTTTTGTTTGTGTGGGATGGTAAGGTACTTTTTGTGATTGTTTTTACTTTCCCATCAGCTCCTTGGACCCGATTTAACCTTTGACTGCTGCGGCCAGTTTTAGGAGTGGATGGAGCTCTGGGTGTTTTCATGGTTGCATGGGAAGCTTCCTCTGTGAACATTTCATCTCCAAATACTAAAGAACTGTTGACGCCCAGATCAGGGGAGCTCATCTGAACTCTGAATATAATACAGACAAAACAAATTCTGAAGTAAAATTTTGTATTGTGAAACATTTTGTCTTGATTAATTAAAGTATGTAGACCTTGGTCATATTCTAATCCAAGAAAGCTTTAAGTCAGAAATAAAAACATTTGATAAATAGTTTTACATTAATAGAAAAAAGTTCTCTAATGGTTTAAAAGACTAAGTTTTTGTGTTAAAATAAAGATTTTCTAAAGATTTAAGAGATCGCCCACAACTATATACATACAAGAGATGACAAAGAGTCTCAATAAAGATGCACTCAAAATCTGCCTCTAGATAAACCCAAGTTATGCGTATTGGCTGGAGGCGCGGTGGCTGAGCGGTAAAGCGCTTGGCTTCCGAACCGGGGAACGGGGTTCGAATCCTGGTGAAGACTGGGATTTTTAATCTCGGCATCTTCGGGCGCCTCTGAGTTCACCCAGCTCTAATGGGTACCTGACATTAGTTGGGGAAAAGTAAAGGCGGTTGGTCGTTGTGCTGGCCACATGACACCCTCGTTAACCGTAGGCCACAGAAACAGATGACCTTTACATCATCTGCCCTATAGACCACAAGGTCTGAAAGGGAAACTTTTTTTTTACTTTTTATGCGTATTGGCTACAGGTCAACTGGTATCCCCCCCCCCCTCCTCAACATTGATCATACGGAGCTTGAAATGATAGAACAGTAAACTTATTAAGGCAATTCTACCAGCTATAAAATGGAGGACAAAAAGAAGAAAGCAAAAACATATCTGTCCATGTCTAACATGGAAGTGAAGGAAACGAATATCACAATGTTTCATACTGCATAGGGAAAGCAGGAGCATTTTTTGTAAAAACTAATGCTTATCTGGACAAACAAAGCTATTATTCTGCAATGCAATCGTTGTCCCACTGGCCACCTATACTTGTGAGACTTGGAAGTAATTCATAAAGGTAAAAAAGAAGTTAAACATGGCTCAACAAGAAGGATCCTAGGAATAATATACCAAAATCAAGTCACCAATAAGGATATTGTTTCCAGCAAGGGCACTCACTCCTAAGTGAAGTGGCGATTGAACTTAGCATAACATTTGTGAGACACGTCCTTAGATAAGACAAAATAAATTTACCAAAGACAGCTATAAAATGGAGGACAAAAAGAAGAAAGCAAAAACATATCTGTCCATGTCTAACATGGAATCCAACAGTGTTAAAAGACCTAAAATCCAGAAGCAACAACTAGAGAAAGGTTGTGGAAATCATCTGTGAACAATCTCTGTCGAGAGAGCTTGCACTATGCACCAAACAATGTGGAAGAATCTAAGTCTAACTCACAGCTAGGACACTATACCTGGACTGACTAGATGATGGTCTCCATTCTGTTGCTTGACCACTTATTTGACCACTGTAGGAATATGCTAGTGTCAACGCCTGGAAATTATCTTCTAATTTAATGTCACTCAGTGGAACATTATCCCCCAGGCTGCTCTCTGGTCGCCAGGATCGTGGTGCCATCTGATACACTAATAAATAATGCAACATTAATAAAGTTTCAAAATTATATCAAAATTTGTAATATTTACCTACTTAAATTTGATAATTTAATTATTCAACGTAATATATATATATGCATTTTTATTGGCACTAAATATTAAATGTAAAAAAAATAAATTATCCAAGATTTCGGACAAAACAAATTGTCTTCTAGGTCGTGTCATTTCCAAAAAGTTATATTTTCATGTCTATTGAGTATTGAGATAATAAACTAAATAAAATCTGCTATCACCATTAAGTAATTTAGTAAGAAAAAAATAAACCAATTAATTATTTTATTGATAAATTTATCATAAATTAAATTATTTTAAATTTGCAATAACTAGAATGTAACTTAGGGAGTCACTGAAATACTGTTATTTATCTACATTTATTAAGGTGCTTTGTGGGAGGACGAAACAAAAACTCCAATCAAAGACTTACATCTGTTGCTCACTTTTGTGCTCTTTGACCTTTGATCTTCTGAACTTTGTTTTCTGGAAGTCTCTTGGCTGTGATCTCCAGATTCCACTCCAGACAAAAAGAATCCCTCCATGGGAGAATGATACGAGAACTGGGGCAAGATGGTCATTTGTGCAACTTTTTTCAAAGCTTCATTTGGGCATTTTGTTAAAGTGCCTTTAATGCTGCAGAAGAAACAAAAATTACATGATGAATATTATAGAAAAAAAAAAAATTTTACAGTTTTATAATACAAGAAAAAAACATTTGTCCACTTTGCACACCAAGTTTTAAAAATAATTTTAAAAACTTTTTGCTTATGCAATGATTAAAACATAAAGTCAACAGACAGAAATTAAAGTGAATTTCAACATTATGAAAGCTAACAAACAGTTACATCATTTTTGTTAACACTATTAATGACTGACTTTCAATAACCGTACAGTGTAATAATCAATCTATCAATAATTATATTGTAAGAATACATTCGGATTAAAATCTAAATACCAGAAAGATAATATTGAATCTGCTTAATGAGAGCTACAAATAGTATAATAGATAAATTTAAATAGCTTCACCGACTGTGGCAGTTTAACTCTTTCTCTCCTAACTGATGATACCAACGTTGATTCCATCAGAATGTGGTAAATAATTACAGAGAGAAAGAGTTAAGTATTTGATTCATTTGATAATTAAGTTGTTATAACACTACTAAAGTGAAAAATATCTAAATAACCTAATTCTCGAATAGGCACGACTCTCTGCTCTGGATGCTGGCCTTGACTTTTTCCCAGTACTAGCTTTACTTGACTTTAGCCTAGAAGTAGAGCTTCCCAGTGCCTTGTCTCCTGCCACTTCAGTAGCAGTGTCATCTTTAATGACATCAGGAGTGGATGAGACAGAAGCCATGTGAACTTTAGGTTTGTGCCTTGAGCTTAGAACGGGCTGACCTCCGCCTATCATTGATGAGGACGGCCTGTCTGTATCAGGTGTGAACAATTCAGTGATGGCATTTCTCTGCCCCAGAGATTTTGAACTGTTTGTCTTGGTATTATTTTGATTCGTGGAATTGCTGCAATACAGAAAATATTTCTCTCAATTTACAAGATAAAAAAAGTATTCCCTTAAGACTAAATATTCTTAAAACTGTCAATAATCTTTTGCAATACAGAAAATATTTCTCTCAATTTACAAGATAAAAAAAGTATTCCCTTAAGACTAAATATTCTTAAAACTGTCAATAATCTTTTGCAATACAAAAATATTTCTCTCAATTTAAAAGATAAAAAAAGTTTTCCCTTAAGACTAAATATTCTTAGAACTGTCAATAATCTTTTGTGTCCATTGACATAATGAAAAAAGGATTTTACATTTTTTAAAAAGATAATGCACTGGGTTTAGTCCATTACAGTATAGAAATTATACATAAAAGCAAATCACATGGTATACTGTGGGCCACATCACATGGTATAGTGTGGGCCACATCACATGGTATAGTGTGGGCCACATCACATGGTATAGTGTGGGCCAATTCACATGGTATGTGTGGGCCACATCACATGGTATAGTGTGGGCCACATCACATGGTATAGTGTGGGCCACATCACTTTGTATAGTGTGGGCCACATCACATGCTATAGTGTGGGCCACATCACATGGTATAGTATGGGCCACATCACTTAGTATGGCTCACATCACCTAGTATGAGTTACATCATATAGAATGGGCCAGGTCACTTAGTATGGCCCACATCACCTAGTATGGGTCACATCATGTAGTATGGGCAGCATCACGTAGTATGGGCCGCATCATGTAGTATGGTGCCACATCACTTAGTATGGTGCCACATCAAGTAGTGTGGGCCACATCACTTAGTATGGTACCACATCAAGAAGTGGGGGCCACATCACTTAGTATGTGCCAGATCATGTAGTATGTGTGGTATCACCACAAAAAACATATCAGCTCCAATGGACTCAATCCTCTGCAGCTATGGGAAAAGTCTCTATGGTTTGATCAGCATTGTGTCTTGGGCCATTATGTTTGGGCCGGATATGGCCTGCAGGCAGTAGGTTAGACATCAATGAGCTACTTCTTCAGGCCTCTATAGTCAGGGGTCAAACATCCATCTTTATCTATAGACTTAACTAAGAATCTTGCAATTATATTTCTTCCTGCCTTGACTTCAGAAAGGACTATATTATCTGGCATACCTTGACTATTGTGATGCCTGACAAACAAGTCCTTTAATTCAGTAAATTCCAAAATACTTTTCTGATATTTTATTTTTTAAACTAAGATCCATGGCTAACCTGTCTATATTATTTTCCAGTTTCCAAGATTCCATTGGTGAGACTTCCTTCACTAGACAAGTGACTTTGTTGGAAACTGTTCTAGAAGTATCAGTCTGCAGAAAGTCAGGTCAGAGGTCAAGTTAATAAGAACACAAACTTGATAGGAAGTGAAGCAGTTTATTGGTTATAAGAACACAAACTTGATAGGAAGAGAAGCAGTTTATTGGTAATAAGAACAAAAACTTGATAGGAAGAGAAGCAGTTTATTGGTCAAATGTAGTCAGAATGATCTTTCACTTAAATTACATTACTTCCATAAGACAAAAATGTAAAAGTAGATTTGGTTCATCAATCTGTAACTAATTAATGTTAGAGATTTTAATTTTTGGCATGTATTAGGTATCCAGCTGATCTAGCATATATTTGAATATATACTAAAATAATAATAAGATTGGTGTACATGTCCAAGCATACAAAATAAAAGATGTGCTAACTGTTTATTTTGTTTTTGTATTATGTCTTAGTGTTTCAACTATTTTAGGGAAGCCATATTAGCTTTAAATTTATGGTTACAACTAAAGAGTAAAATAAAGTAAAATAAAGCTCCTCTTTAAGACCTTGTGATCTATGGGACAGATGATGTAAAGACCATGTTTCTGTGGCCCATGGTTAACGAGTGTGTCATGTCGCTAACACAACAACCAGCCGCCTTTACTTTCCCCCATCTAATGTCAGGTACCCATTAGAGCTGGGTGGAATTAGAGGTGCCACCATGCCTCCCAAATTAAAGAGTATTCTGAGTTTATCATGTGAGCCACAGGCTGAATTTCAGCTTGTATTTATTTCATTTAGATTTTTTGTTCAAAGTTTTTTTCAAATTTTCATTCTTTTAGATGGGAACAAATGTTGCTATTACTTGTTTGTATTCTTCTAAGATTTATTGGTTTTATATTTATCTGATTTTTATTATTCTACTCTGCAGTCAGGACTATTGCAATTAGTCAAGTCAATTATTTCAATGAAACTAAACTAGTCCTTGTGGGAAGCCTCTATTTTTCAGTAATGGTTTTGATTTAAGAGCTAGTTATGACTAGTTTGATTGCTTTCTAGTATGCATTCCTAAAAGCCCATGAACTAGTAGACCAGAAATGCCTCAATATTTCAGTTTTCTAAAAATGATAAACTGGAGAACTTCAATGCTTTAAGTAGACTCTATTTGTTCAGTATATATAGCATAGTTCTAGCTAAATACAAACAAGTAAAGTTCCCCTACAAAGGATCTGTAGGGTAGATGATGTTAAAGTCATCTGTTCATTTGGCCAATGGTTAACTAGCAGGGTGCCATGTAGCAAGCACAACTACCAACTGCCTTTACTTTCCCCAGCTAAAGCCAGATACCCATTAGAGTTGGGTGGACTCATGGGCGCCCTAAAGATCAAGAAATTTAAAATCCCAGTCTTTACCAAGATTCAAACCCAGGATTCCAGGTTTGGAAGCCAAGCGCTTAACCCCTCAGCCACCATGCCCCCCTAGTTCTAGCTAGTATAATGTAAAGAAAAAATCTCCAAACTATTATTTACTTTATCAGGCAAGATAGGAGACAAAGAGTAGTTTGATGCAGCATGATGATCAGGGGTTTCCTATGCCTGTACTGCCCCCCTAGTTCTAGCTAGTATAATGTAAAGAAAAAATCTCCAAACTATTATTTACTTTATCAGGCAAGATAGGAGACAAAGAGTAGTTTGATGCAGCATGATGATCAGGAGTTTCTGACGCTTGTACTGCCTCAAGTAATGACTCAAAGTTAATGTGGTCACTTTCCTCTGTTGATAGAGATCATTTGGAATATTTAGAAAAGAATCCAACTATAATAACAACAGCAGTGATGGTAACAACATCCCAACAATAATGTCATTTATATAGCAATGCTAAATCTAGAGACTTCAGATAAATCTTTTTTTTTACTAATAATTTTAGTCTTGACAGACTAATAAAAGTTATATCATTTCAGTTGAAGTTTCATAAATATTTTCTCATCAAATATTTTCCTTTGTTAAATTAAACTTTTTTTAATGACTTAAATTATACCCAAGCAGATTAAACCCAGCCTTTCCCCAGTGAGTAGCTAGATAAGTAGTATACATTTAATTTAGTTCAACAAACTTTCAAAGATGACTTTAAGTACAAACAAAGCTGTTTGCTTCAGCCTACACCATATATGTGTAAACTAATTAATAAATGTGAAAGCTAAATACAATGTATTATATTAATACTATTAATCAGTACTTTAAAAAAATTCTAATATTTTTTTAACTCTTTAATTCTATCTAACATATGATATGTAATGATTAATTTACATGGCAAAATACAATAGCACAAAAGTTTATACCTAGATTGGACTCAAGTCTCCTGCTGCTAAATGATGTCTCTCTACTATATTGATTGTTCTTGGCAGAAAAGGTGCTGGACAATGGAGATTGGCGGATTGGTGTGACCTCATACTGACCACTGCCAGATGAGTTGCCAATCCTTGGTGTGGACATCTCAGCCAACTCAGTTCTCCTGTGCTTTTTCAGCAAGAGTCGATCAGCGTATGATAATGTGGATTTAAACTTTATCTCTGGCACCCTCGGTTGTTCTGTGGTTCCAATGGATTCATCAAGGGTCATAACTGAAATATACAATCATTTTCAGGTGTCACACTCGCAGTGTTGTAAACCCGAAGAGAAAGAGCAGGCTAGTCACATGGGTGTGTATAGTGTCACATCTGACAGCACACGTAAGGGCTGACCAGTAGTAGTTAGTATTATTAGGTCACTTTGAGTATGCAGAGGAAAATTATGTAAATTTTTCTCAAGAACAATTGATAAACTAGATATAGGGTAAAAAAAAATAGAGTCATGGGAAGGTGATTGTAAGTTCTATCATTGTCGAATAATATCAACTAAGATTGATATAGGCTACCTATAGATGTGAAAGTAGCTATCGCAGACGTCAGTCAGTCACTAGTTAGAAGTCATTGTTCCATGTGGATTATTTAAGATGCTTCTTCATTATTGAATTATATGTTTGCAAGCTTGAATGTGTCTTTTATTTCAACCTACTCTATTCCAGTTTTATAAAAAAAAGTAAAGTTCCCCTTTGAAACCTTGTGGTCTATAGGGCAGATGATGTAAAGGTCACCTGTTTCTTTGGCCTACGGTTAACGAGGGTGTCATTTGGCCAGCACAATGACCAACCGCCTTTACTTTTCCCCAACTAATGTCAGGTTTCCATTAGAGCTGGGTGGACTCAGAGGCGCCCAAGGATCCCGAAATAAAAATCCCAGTCTTCACCAGGATTGGAAGCCAGGACCCCTGGTACGGAAGCCAAGCGCTTTACCACTCAGCCACCGCGCCTCCGTTCCAGTTTTATACTTTGGATTATTTATTTTGTTTGAGTTTGAATGCATTAAACTCAAGAAAAATTCATCACATTATTTCTTCAGTGTATCGCAGTAGTGTGTTGAATATATTTATAGGCACCTTTGAATCTGCATATGTCATATGATTGTAGAGACAATTCAATACTCTCTCCAAAATAACATCATGACATCAGCCACTTTGCCCACTAACCAATGTAACTAATCTAGAATTTAAGCAACATGATGTATTTAAACTAGTTTAATGACATGCACTACATAATAATTCTACTATATCAAGTTTGAATTTACCATGATGGATATCAGAAATAAAATAATTCTTTTTCTCTTAATCTATAGTTAAACTATAACACAAACGTTATGAAAAACATATGCACATAAACTAAACTCTTTCTAAATATTTAATTTTCTGTGATAAATAATATTTTAGTTGAAATCTCTAAATAAGCGCAACATAAAATTATTACCAGGAGTTTTTTGTGGAGATGAACTACTTTGACGAGGGCTGAAGGCTTGAGGCTTGTAGGCTTTTGTTTCTTCCCCTTGCCTCCATGCCATTAGAGCTTGTTGGAAAGATGCAGCACTCTGGGATTCATCATAGTTTCCGAGTAAAAGGGATGAGTCACTTGGTGGTAGAGGACTGGCTTGAGCTGCACCTGATTCATTGTGCAGGGAGATCTTTGGAGAAAACAAACAAAAATAAGTTTTTACTTACAATTATTTCAAGTAATTGAGATATACTAAATAATTATTGATGGTGATTCTTACAGTTCTAAATCCGGGAAACTTTAGTAGGTTTTAAAGATTATATATGATATTGATATTTTAAAAAAGCGAGGCATTATTGGGTGCAACATTTTGACATAATTCAGACAATTCAAACTGTCTGGTGGTAGGGTGCCTGCCAGAATGTCTACATTGACTATGACTTGGCAATAAAACTGGGTGTCAAGCATGGTGGCTGATATTAAAAAATTATTTTTTTTATTCAAAGTAAGTTTTTTACCAAAAGCTAATGAATCCTTTTCTGTGTCAAGTATCCAAAGTATTAACTAGTGGGCTATTATTTACAGTAGCCTTTACTCTGAGTTAAACTAGCAAGTATTCCTTGATTTTAAAAAATAATTTAAATTAGTGCAGTCAATAAATGTAAGTCTGATATTACAACTTTAAAACTTTTACAACATGCAAATATAAAATACAGACTAAAAAATATAATACAGTAATAAAAATATAATACAGTAATAAGTAACTTTCTTGAACAAGTAACAACTTACTGAATAGGTTGGAATGCTACCACTAGCTTGACTGTCACTGCTTCAACAAATACAAAATAATAATAAAAACTCTTGAAAAACACTTTTTAAACAAAAACATTTTCAAGATTTAAAATACAAACAAAAATTTCAGTTTTGTTAAAACCAAGATGGTCAGAAGTTTCATCGAAATCTGTTCAAATCTTGTCTGTCCAGTTATATGTTCAACGTCACATTTTTTTTTTCAATTCTATCAATTCAGTGTCTGTAGAATTAATATGAATTGGATGTGATAGAATAATACATTTTAATATGATATGCACATTTTCCTTCATAACACAAATTATTCAGTTTTAAAACACATGAAAAAATATTTAGAGTTATTCTAGCAGCACAGTTGCATTACAATTGGAACAAAGGCATCATGGAGTTGAAAAGGCTAACAAAGGTGGGTTCATCAATGGAACAACCAGACAGACACAGGTCAATTAAAACACTCTCAAGTCAATGTCAGCCAAGAATTACAAAGAAGAGTGTCTCAAACAACTGGCATCAAGAAGCACAGGCCAAGATATTTACAAAGAAATGACAATGCCAAGCAAACTGGACAGTATCAATTTCTTCCTGTGCATAGAGCAAACTGCTATCTTCCCAACTAATAACAAGACACACACTTTTAAATTTTGCCTAAAAAGCATTAGCCCTACCCACCCAACTAGATACTGCACACACACTTACAAAACTGTCAATCATACATTCTTTGTCACAATTTATTTCACCTTACACCACAACAGCCCAACATAACCAGCACCAGTGCTTAACATGTGAAAAAATAGCATTCTGTTTTTCCTTGGCACAGACTGCAAAAGAGCTTACAGCTTAGCAGCATTGATGAAGAAGAAGAAGAAGAGGTATTCTAAGGACAATGTAAGAATAATATCAGCAATGAAGTTCTTAGCAGGTATTACTCAAAATGATGTCAACAAAAAAAACTTCATAAAGATTTGTATGTCAACTACAATAATGTTATGACAGGTACATTTCAAAGTTTCACAAGTTCAATAAATGTGCTATATAATGTAAAGTCTTCTAGGTTTAAAACTTGAATAACAGATATAAAATCATCTAAGTTTGAGTCTGAATAATTTTTAGGCTTTTTTGTAATGCCTCTTTTCCTATTTTGTTAGAAACAATTTTACATAATGTCAATTTAGAATGATTAAAATATTTTTTTAAAGGAAGGACACCATCGTTCAATATTAAATTTTTTTTTAAATTGGAAGAATTTTAACATCTGGATTCAACAGAAATTTTGTAAAACTTCATTTGTTTAAGATCTATCTAGTGTGATCCTTTATACCATAATTACAAATTAAGCTGAAAAAACATATAAACAGCAAATAAAAACTTTGATTTATGCCAGTTAAAAGCATCTCTTCTATCAGCTGCCTTTGTTAACCTCTGTATATTACACTGTTGTTACTAATTCATCATAGAGTATTTGAAGGGCTGCTTTTTGTAAATGTATAACTTTATACCTTTATGAATTTCTAAACATGATAAAAGAGAACATGTGCCAATTTATCTTATCTTATATAATACAGACGTTACTTCAAAAAAGAAGATGATTACGTCCTACGCGTCATGCATTTAGTCATGCATATTAACCAATGACTTAAATTCTGCCAAGTCACTGGTTTTCCTGGCTAGCTCAGGCAACCCATTCCATGCTCTAATAGCACTAGGGAAGAAGGAGTATTTGTACAAATTTGTCCTAGCATATGGGACGAGGAATGTGCCTTTATCTTTGTGTCTTTCAGAGTATTTTATTAAATTTTGTTTTTGTATTTGAAGATTGTAGTTCAGTGTTTTATGTATTATTGCTACTTTACTTTTGAGCCTTCTGTCCTGAAGGCTTTCTAGATTTAGTGATTTTACTAAAGGTGTTACTCTAGTCAAATGTGAATATTCGTTTGTTATGAATCGCACTGCTCTATTTTGTGTCTGTTCTAGTTTCTTAATGTTTTCTTGAGTTGAGGGGTCCCAAACAGAGGATGCATATTCTATTATTGGCCTAACCAAGGTTAAATAACATTTTAGTTTTATTTTCTTATTTGATTTATAGAAATTTCTTTTAATAAACCCTAATGCTTTGTTTGATTTTTTTGTAGTTTCATCAATATGTGGATTCCATGACAGTTTTTCATTTATTATAACACCTAGGTATTTTGCGTTTTTAGTCTGTGTTACTGGTTTGCCATGAATAAGATAAGTGGAATTAATTTGTTTTAGTTTTTTTGTTACTCTTAACAACTGACATTTTTCTGGGTGGAAAGACATGCTCCAATTTGATTCCCATTTCTGTAATTCATCTAATTCTCTTTGTAAAATATCTGTGTCTTGTGTTGTTTTTATTGTTCTATATATTATGCAATCGTCTGCAAATAATCTGACTTTTGTTCCTGAAGTAATGCAATTTGGTAAATCATTTATGTAAATTAAAAATAGTAGTGGACCCAAGACTGTTCCTTGAGGTACACCTGAGTTTACTGTTATCGGTGTTGATTTAGAACCATTTATTATTACAGTTTGTTCTCTCCCTATCAGAAAGTCTTTAATCCACTGATTTTTTTACTCTGACTCAATATTATTTCTTAGGAAGCTTAACTTGTAAGAAGTTTGATTCCCAAGAGCTTTACTGAAGTTCTATGAGAAGATTCTAAAATCAAATAAGCCACATCAGTAAGAGTCAAAATACTACAAGTGACAGTTGAATATTTGAAATAAAAAAAAAAAAAAAACCAAACTGAAAGTAATGATGGGACTAAATCTTTGGCAGAGATTCAGAAAATAACCTTATAGGAAATTAATAATGGACTTACTGTGATGATTGAGGTTCAGAGCCAGTCCTTGGTGACATGCAAATTCTTGAACCAGTTGCCTTGATAATGAAAGAAATACATTGATATTTTTTAAACAACATAGCTCTCTCTATATATCTCAGCTATTTCTTACAGTAAAAAAATGGTCTAATGATTGCCAGTTGCTAATCTATAGTCACAGTTAATTATTGGCCTTTAAAATTATTATTTTTTACAATTAAATTAGCCAAATTATTCAGGAAATTATAATGAAAAATATCTCAAGAAGGTGTACAATTTTCCAATTAAATGATTGCCTAGTAAAAACAAAATACAGTATTTTTCTAAGAAATCTCCCTCAAAATTTGTCAATCCTATTGTGGAAATATTCTGTCATGTTCCAATAGAAAATAGAATGCCTATTTGTTGTTTTAAATCAAATAATATAACTTAGTAATAACTATAAGGCAATAGCTTAAAGCACTAGAATGCTTACAAATGGCATTGGAAGGGATGTAGATTGTTTCTGTTAATGAGCTACTCATACTTAAATATGTAATTAATCAACATAGAATCTAACCTTGTGGAAATTTATAGAAATAATTTCAGAAAAATCTGGAACTAATTCATTGTGAGACAACTTACACTTAGTGGCACACTCCTGTGTTGTTTGAGAGCACCTTTTAAATGAAATGCAGAGAAACATCCAAAACAGAATATCTCAGAGCACTGAACACATGTCTAGATAGAAAGAAAACATTCATGTTACATAGGATTGTCAACTTGTTATATAAAAAAAAAGTCATCATTTTTGTTTCATAGAACTATAAAAGAAGCTGACTGTATTAAGAGCAGGATAACCGAAGATCCTCAAAGGAATGTATACACAAGTTAAAGTTTAAATGAAAATACAGGAATTTTTATATTTTCCTTGTATCTTTCGACCATCAGCAGTCTAATTAACTTTGCCATAACCTGCTGGTATGATAATACTTCACTGGTACAAAGACATAGACTAAATAGACTAATTAAAAAAAGCAGAGTATATCACTTGAACACAGCTACCATCTCTTGAAGAACTTTTTTATGAAAGATGCCTTTCCAATACACACATTTCTCAGAGACAACCACTGTTACATCAGATCTGAACAAAGTGGTCGCCTCCTTCCATTAGGGCTACACCAGAAAGATTTAAAAACTCCTTTATCCCACTTTTGGTCAGAATGTTATGAGGTCATCTGTCGTCATCGAGAAGTACATAGAAGTCTAATTCATAAAAGTGTTGGTTGTGAGTGTAATAGAAGTCTAATTCATAAAAGTGTTGGTTGTGAGTGTATGTGTTTTGTATGTGAATGTTGTTCGTATTTGCATCTATATTATTATTGTTACAATTGTTACACTGAGGTGGTCAATTGTAGTCCAACTGAATTTCCATATCATTGGACCAATAAAAATTATCTTATATATACAGATGTTACTTCAAAAAAGAAGATGATTATGTCCTACGCGTCATGCATTCAGTCATGCATATCTTATCTTATAGACACTTGTATTTTTTCCCAAAAGAAAATTATACTGCGTTAATAGGCAAATCTCATAAAAATGCAGAGATGGTGGCTTAAATTATTCATTCTCAGCCACACCACCAGCCTGTTGACCCCCTATGAATTAGGCAAACTATGGAGTAGTTCTCAATACAGTAACAAATGAGATATTATTTTCTCTTGTAGAAGTGTCAAGCATAAAAAATCAATTTGACAACTTACCAAAGTAGCAGTCCTGTCTTCACACTGGCCACATTTGGGTCCTCCCCGAAGTTTATCACCTCTAGGAGTTATACCTGTAGGCAGCTTTCGTTGAGCTATGTTTTTCATGGTGCCAGGTTGACTGCTACGTTTTGGAACATCTGGAGAACAAAAATAAGTGATAAGAAATTATATTTTTCTAAACTATGGCCTGCATGAAATAATATATTGATATTTATTGTTATATTATTAAAAAAGAAAACAAAGAAGAATAAAACATTTTTATTATCGAAAAACGTCATTTCTCTTGTTAATTTGATAGATGACAACTAATACAAGGTGAAACAAAATGTCTTATTAAGAAAACTAGCTTAGGGACATGGAAGGGATTTCTATTATAAAACTTAAAACTTCCCAGGAACATTATTGCACAAATGTTAAACTGGACTTGACTTCTTCCTGTGAGACCCAGGGGAGCATAAGGCCACAATCACACTTCTACACTGAACTAGGTTCTGAGCAGCTTTCTTCATCTGCTCCCATGTTATTCCAGTATCCTCATCTGCTGATGACTGACCTCTTCCAGATTTGTTAAGGCTGCCCACTTTCCTCTTTCTCTGTGGATTCCAATCAACTGCCTGCCTTGCAACATTGGTAGTTGGTTTTCCCAAGGTGTCATACTCAGCTCGATTTTTATTTTTCTATGTCTTGGCCTATGGATTTCTGGTTGGTTCTCTTCCACAAGTTGACAGTAGATTTCTTTTTGGGACACATGATTTCCAGTATCCAGTCTTGGTGAAGGGCAGGACTATTTTCATATTAGTTTTTTTTTTACTCCCAAGGTCTCGGAGCCACATAGAAGGACAGACTTAATGCTTGTGTTAAATTGAAGATTCTGATCTTGTTCTGTAAATGAAAACCTAGCTTTATTAAGACAATTTACTATAACGTCCTCAGTTCAATCCTATTTACTAGCCCTACTTCCCAGATAGATGAAATGGTCTGCATCAAGGATGTTCTCTCCTTGTAGTATGATTACACTCTGTCTTGTTTCTTATTGATTCTCTCAACTGGTGTTTTCTTTTTGTTGATCAGTAGTCCAGCCTTTTTCCCTTCTTCTGAAAGTCTGACCCAATTCGGCCTGAGCGTATTGTTGCGTATTGGAAAAGAGGCAGATACCATCTGGGAAATCCAAGTCTTCCAGGCATTGAGTTAGAGTCCACAGTATGTCATTTTTAATGTCAGACTGTGTTCCTCACGAACCAATCAATGACCAAACCAACAAAACATTAAGAGCAAAAGCATGGAAAAGGATTGATAAGCTTACAATTGTGTCACTTGGTATAAAAGTCATCGTACAACTATTTTTATGATGTTGTTGAGCTTCGGCTGAACTAATGTAATAGTTCATCAGCTTACAAATTATGTCTCTGTTGAAGACTTTCTTGAAATCCACAAAGATCAAATACAGAGGGGACTGCCATTTAATGCACAAATGTAATAGACCAGTAAATAGTTCAACAAATAGATACTTGTTATTCATGTAGATTTACACAAAACAAAATTTGACAAAGAGAAGTCTGGTCTTAGACTTAACAGATATTACCAAGCGGTTCATCTTGAAGCACTTTGATTTTCTTTTTCTTTGTGTCTTTAGGAAGTTTGTCTGACTTAGACTGTAATACTTCAGAGGCATAACTTGTCAGTGATCCAACATTCTGTTGACCTCTGCCCCAAAATCCACCACCCTTTTTTCTGGGGATTACATAAATTCATTATTCATCAAATGCATATTTTTTAAATTACAGAAAAAATTTAAACCAGATTTGATGTATAACTTTTTGTTGCTCTGCCTTTACAGTAAAGAAATACAAAAAACTATTTAAATTAGAAAGAGGGCATAGTGGCTGAGCAGTAAAGCACGTGGCTTCTGAACCAGGGGTTATGGGTTCGAATCCTGGTGACTGTAGTGGAGGCACAGTGGCTTGACCTCTGAACCAGGAGTCCCGGGTTTGAATCCTAGTGATGACTGGTATTTTTAATTTTGGGATCATTATTGGGCACCTCTGAGTCCACCCAGCTCCAATGGTACCTGACACTAGTTGGGAATAGTAAAGGTGGTTGGTCGTTGTGCTGGCCACATGACACCCTCATTAACCGTAGGCCACAGAAACAGATGACCTTTACATTATTTGCCCTATAGACCATAAGGTCTGAAAGGGGAACTTTACTACTATACTATTATATTAGACAAATGTTGTGAACAAATAATGTATTTATGGTACATACTCTCTATCTTCTTTTTCTCTTGTCATGGCAGTCTTCAATTCACGAAGCCGCTCTTCCATCTTCTGGCTTTCCTCCTCCAGGCGCTTTGTTTGGTCACGTGCCTGCCTTATGTTGCTATATAAAAAAAAAAAAGGAAAATTCAAAACTTCATTTTACTTTTGTATTAGTGCCCTATCAAACCTGTAGCCTACAAGATTCTGATCCTTTTAACTTAAATTCAACTCAACATGGTGATTTATCCAGGCAATGACCATTGTGTTCAGACATTTTAAAATTATATTGTCAGACCTTTTTTATTGGCTTCTCATAACTGACTTTTACCAAATGACTGTTGTTGCAGAACTCAATATTAAAATTAGTCTTTCTTCAACCATTTGCATAGTACACTACTTAAAATCTTCTGATAGTGGATAAAAAATTATAAAGTTGTGTAGCTTTAGAATTGCACTTTAGATGTAAATTTTTAAATATTTTTTTTTATTCAGTTTCTTAGACATTCAAATTTTAAATAGATGCCAGTGTACTTTCAAATATTACATATATAATTGTATCAATAAATATTTTAAAGATCAACAAATATATGTACAGAACAGTTTCAAAACAAGATTTTTTAAAAGGCAGCTTGTGTTACTAAGTAGTTAAATGGGATCCAGATTATCCGACAAAAAAATTTCAAAACAGGCTGACATAGCTCCTCAGTTTTCTTCTACAAATGTTCTTAATGATTATAATGATCTGATTGTGATTAGTTCAAAGTACTTGTAGTGACTGCAATTTATTTGTGAGTTAGTGAAAGATTTGGACCATTGACTTACAAGATCTTATCTTATAAAATACAAATTTTACTTTAAAAAAGAAGATGATTACGTCCCTAGGTAAATCTAGTCATGCATGTTAATCAAAGACTTAAACTCTACAAAGTCACTAGTTTTCCTGGCTGATTCAGGCAACCCATCCCATGCTCTCATAGCAACACTAACACCCTAGGTCATCTTATATTGTATAAAAGCGAAC
The DNA here is from genome assembly GCF_947242115.1 of Biomphalaria glabrata. Lineage (NCBI taxonomy): Eukaryota > Metazoa > Mollusca > Gastropoda > Planorbidae > Biomphalaria > Biomphalaria glabrata. The sequence continues at coordinate 3,279,034 of NC_074725.1, forward strand.
AAATATATGGACAGTCCATTTTCATTTACCAACAGCACTAAAATATCATTGTAGTCTTCTGACCTCCACATAATAACATAACTTTTACTACTACTACTACTAACTACCATTACTACTTATAATAAATGAAAAACGAGCATGAAATTACTTAAGAGGCTCAGTAATTTAAAACAGTGCACCAGAGAGAAATTAAGTTTCGTTTACAATATATACAAGCATAAAAAAAAATTACTTACAAAAACTCAGTCCTCCATTTAAGGAATGTAATAAATGGGTGAAAAAACTTTTTGTCTTAATATAATGATAATAAAATTTTGTAAATGTTTGCATTTTTCCTAATATAGATTTTTTTTCATATAGAGAATAAAGAAAACAATTATATTTAAAGAAAAATTTAATAAAAACAAATTTATAAGTATAATATATAGGTATGCATATAAGTATAATATAAATGTATGTCTATGTATATTTTAACATGCAATACTTACTGGGCTCTCAACTTGACAGACAAATCTTCCTTTCGTGTAGAAGTGTTGAATGCAGACATCCTCTTCCCAAATCTATCACAGCTGTTACACAAGAAATCAAACAGAATTTTCTTGACAAACAAGACTATTAAAGTTTATGAGAGATAGGACATTATTTTAAAAGATTTAGTTTTTATCAATAGGCAGTACAACAATGGATTGAAAAGCTGGCAGGATATAGAATCTTAATTAAATCTTGACAATGTTGACTTCACTGGAAGTAAAAAACAAAAAAATGATCATCCAGTGATCCCTAAGCCCTCTACTTAACCCCTATAATTTCAGGATGGCTGCAAGATCTTGTGGTATATATTTACAGTGGTCCTGGGTTTCAAACATGCCCAGTGCCATCCCCATGCCATCTTGCAAGAGGTTTAGGATAGAACGCAATAATACTTCATTTCTAAAGTAATGTCCAAAATGTGTAAAACAAGTCAGATATCAAAAGGTTAAGGTGTTAATAATTATCCAGTCAAACCTTAAATCAAGTAATTTGCAGTCTATTTCTAGCTTTCTCTAGGTTACTTAATTTATCATCCAAATGACTTTCCTACACTTTATTGATACAGTTCATCATTCAGTTACGCTACAATAAAATCGTTCAAATGCTCTTTCTTCCTTAATGCCATTAGAGAATTTAAAGAGTTGCCTGAATCAGCCAGGAAAACAAACAACTTAGAGTTTTAGTCAATGATTAACATTATGACTAGATTGACACATGACATAGGATGTAATTATCTTCTTTTTGAAGTAACGTCTCTAATATATGATAAGATTGTCCTGTGAGTTTCTACTAAGAATGTTTAAGCATTCTCAGACATAAGTTTCTATAATATATCTAGCCAGCAGTCTATGCAATAAAGTCTTCTTCTTCTTCTAGCCAGCTTTTTGGTGCTGAGCTGTGAGACTGTGGCAAGGAAAAAAAGTGTGCTATTTTTTTCAGTTGTTCAGCACTGCCGTACAGGGTGTTGGTTATGTTGGGCTGTAGTGGAAGTAGGGTCTGCCTAAAGTGGATTAGGAAGGGGCCAGCCTACACACTAAATGCAATAAAGTCAAGAGTTCAAGTCTTTCCAAGACTTCAGCTGTAATATAGTTTTCATGTGTTTAAAAAATATTGAATGATTGTTACATTCAAGAAAATTAAATTTATTGAAAATTTTTATTTCTTGTTTGAATTATTAAGTGTTTGGATATTATTTGTAATAAATCTAATACTTTTAATCATTAGAATTTGATACTCAAATAATTATATTACTTTGCAATTCTGAAAATATTTGAAAATGAGAATGCAAATTAGTCTAATTTCATTAGGAAATGGAAGGCCTTGCACTATGCTGACCTCCATTCCCCACTGTACCGGCACTTTGAGACTTTTGGGACAGGATGTTACAAACTTTAATTCCCAAGAAACATCCAAAACATGTGGAAGCATGGTAGCTGAGTGGTAAAGCACTTGGCTTCTGAACCTGGGGTCCTGGATTAGATGACTTGAATTTTGAATTTCGGGATCTTTAGGATAGAGTCCACCCAGCTCTAATGGGTACATGACATTAGTTGAGGGAAAAGTAAAGGCGGTTGGACATTGTGCTGGCCACATGACACCCTCCTTAACCATGGGCCATAGAAACAGATGACCTTTAAATCATCTTACCTATAAATTGCAAGGTCTGAAAGGGGAACTTTACTTTTTTATCTAAAACATGTAAACCCAACAAAAGAAAAGAAGAACCAAAGGATGGCAGAAAATCAAAGAAAAGATCAATAAAACACTTAATCAACAATCAGACTCTAATTTTAAACTTTTCACAATACAATTGATAGATTTATAAATAGGCATAGAGGCAAATTTTTATTTTATATTTAAATATAGAGTCTAGATAAAAATCTAGAAGGAAAAGGTAAAGGTTTGAATTAAGAACAATCTGTAATAATAAATGTCTCTAAAATCAACTCTAACTGGGTTGTACTTCAAGGAATAGTTTTAGGCCAGTTTCTGTATCAATAGTTCTAGTACTGTATTAATCTTTATTCCCTATTACCATTACAGCATGAAATGGATAGCCTGAATCAGCCAAGAAAATTAATTTTCTAACAGAGTTTGTCTCCAATCAACATTTATGACTAGATTAACACATGGTTAATCTTATATTTAATTAGCTTCTTCATATATATATCACTTTGACTATATTTATAACCAAAACTAAACTACAAACTACATTATTGTCACTGAAAAATTTAACATCATGTTGAATGTTAAACAAGAAACGTTTAATAATTCAAATTATTTATGATTATGAACATGGAAATAATAAATAATAATAAAAACAATATTTTAGTCTACTAGACTAGGTCTACTATTAATTAGTATTAGTATTTGGTCAGGTCTAATTTATTTAGTCTAACTCTAGATTCTAGATCTAATCTAACTATATAATGATTATGGTGATTATAATATGGTCCACATTACCAGTGGACCGAGTGGTTTGGTTATTAGGCCTACTTAATTATTAATGTCTAATAATAATGCCATTGTAATATTTTAGTAAATTGATTGAAAGACCCAGATCTAGACTCTAGTTAACATCAACAAGTTTGAAGTAGAATACCAATAAATAACAAACAGTGAAACACCAACAACACTTACACTCTCTAGAGACTAGAGACTCAGACTCTAGTGACTAGTCAACAATAACAATAAGACACACTATAGCAACGACTACCCACGGTGTCAATAGTATAGACCCACCAAATGGTTAAAAGAATTTAAAATAAATCAAACAAAACACAAATTACCGATATTTCTGAGAAAATCTTTTAACTGCAACCTTCAAACCCTATGTAAACTGTTAGACATGTTATTCTGAATGGAATCTGCAACCGGTGGCGTCCCCAGTGATGGATAAACAATTGATCCGTACGACAATCTCGTGCTATGCGAGAAAATATTGAGTAGGCTCAGTAGGGTACTGAAGAAAAACGACAATTTTTATAACTGACCTATATATCAATATAAGCGTTTACACTGCACGTCTACAGAAATAACTATTTCAACCGCATAATTTTAACCATAGTCAATGATTTTAACTAGAAATAGGAAACGAACCGAACCCAAACCGAACAAACAAAAGTCAGATTATTCGCAGACGATTGCATAATATATAGAACAATAAAAACAACACAAGATACGGAAATTTTACAAAGAGAATTAGATGAATTACAGAAATGGGAATCAAATTGGAGCATGTCTTTCCACCCAGAAAAATGTCAATTATTAAGAGTAACAAAAAAACTAAAACAAATTAATTCCACTTATCTTATTCATGGTAAACCAGTAACACAGACTAAAAACGCAAAATACCTAGGTGTTATAATAAATGAAAAAAACTGTCATGGAATCCACATATTGATGAAACTATTTAAAAAATCAAACAAAGCATTAGGATTTATTAAAAGAAATTTCTATAAATCACATAAGAACATAAAACTAAAATGTTATTTAACCTTGGTTAGACCAATAATAGAATATGCATCCTCTGTTTGGGACCCCTCAACTCAAGAAAACATTAAGAAACTGGAAGACACAAAATAGAGCAGTGAGATTCATAACAAACGAATACTCACATTTGACTAGAAAAACACCATTAGTAAAATCACTAAATTTAGAAAGCCTTCGGGATAGAAGACTCAAAAGTAAAGTAGCAATTATACATAAAGCACTGAACCATAATCTTCAGATACAAAAACAAAATTTAATAAAATACTCAGAAAGACACAAAGATAAAGGCACATTCCTCGTCCCATATGCTAGGACAAATTTGTAGGCTACAAATGCTCCTTCTTCACTAGACGTGCTATTAGAGCATGGAATGGGTTGCCTGAGCTAGCCAGGAAACCCAGTGACTTGGCCGATTTAAGTCATTGGTTAATATGCATGACTGAATGCATGACGCATATGACGTTATCATCTTCTTTTTTTGAAGTAACGTCTGTATTGTATAAGATAAGATAAGAACCGAACTCGAACCCCACTTACGACCGAACCGAACCCGAACTTTAAAACTTATCGCTACGAACCGAACCGAACGACCTGTCCTTACCTTGACCGAACTGAATCAAAGATTTTTCAATATTTTCAGTAAGAAAAAATAAAAACTTAGTTTCAGTTACATCATTTGACAGTTATTTTTCTAATTTTTGGAAAATTCAGCTCGATCAATTAAAGTCATCGTCTATTGATTCACTCCAAATGGTATAAGGCCTACCGTAACATCCAATATTTGAGCATTGATGAAATGGGAGAGTCGAAGAAACGAAAAGTAGACTCTGAATGTAGAAACTACCAGAAAAAGTAGACAAATCTTTGCCTTTTTATGGAGCACAAAAATAAGCCAATATTTTTTTTATAGGTATAGAGATGTTTGTGGTTTTTAAAAAATAAGTGATAGAAATCAAAACATAAACGAATATTGCGGCATTCTTAGTTTGAGCCAACAAGAAAAAATGGCTAAGAAACGCCTAGAGATTTGAGGATTGACGAGAATATTTACCAAGAAGGAACAAGAAAATGAATCGGCGGTAAGAGCAGGGTACAGAGTTGCTCACATTTTAAGTAGTGAAATGAAGCTTTTTTCGGCAATGCTTTAGAAGGGGTGAAGGAAGAGATGTGTCATGAAAATAAGAATGCAGTTGAAGCCGACACTCTTTTTCGCATGACATTTACAAATGTCAATTAAAAACTAAGAGATAGAGTAGAAGATTTGGAAAAGTTTACCATTAGCGCGGACATAAGCCTATCTGAGAGCGTTCAACTCTTAGTACTTGTGCACAGTACGAAAAGCAATATTTAAATCACATAAAAGATATCTGCTATGAGGAGCAAGCATTGGGACCACCACTGGCAAAGACCTGTTCAAAGTTTCAGACATCATGGAGGAGGAGGCTTCTTTCCTTTGGGAGAAATTAGTGGGAGTGACTACTGATACCTCCAGAAGTATGTCTGGATGACATAGCGAACTGGTAGCAAGAGTTCTTAGAAAATTTGTCAAGTGAAAAAAAGTGGCAAGAAGTTGAATCAGGCTGACATACGCGCCTTCTAAATCGAAGTTGCAACTCATCATTTAGCAGGTGGAAAGGGACGAAACCAGTGTGGCGTAATCGCCTCACAGACGAGCATCTAGATTCAGTGTTTCAACTTGGTGTCTCATCAATGCAGTGGGATCTTCAGAAGTTGGTTTTGGATAAACTTCCTACATCCCACGAATTAAGTGTAACTATTATATTCACGTGGGAGGCGCCGTGGCTGGGTGGTAAAGTGCTTGGCTTGCGATCCAAGTGGTCCCAGGTTTGAATTCTGGTGAAGACAGAGATTTAATCGCCTCTCAGTCCATTAAGGCTGTAATGGGTATACCTGACGTTAGTTGGGAAAAGTAAAAGAGGTTGGTCGTTTTGATGGTTATATGACACCCTCGTTAACCGTGGACCACAGAAATAGATGACCTTTATATCATGGGTTGCTAATAAAAGTGCTTTACTTTTTTATGTAATGTTTTATTTTTCTGTAAGGCCTATATAGCCCGCGACATGAGTATTGGAAATTAAAATGGCCTACCAGCCGTATAAGCTTGTTTCACATAGCTGTATCTAATTAATAATATGAATTAAACATTATTACATGTACCTAATTTTGCTATTACCTAATTTCATAACTTTAGACCTGACCGAACCGAACCGAACTATCCTACTCGTCATCGAACCGAACCGAACCCGAACTTAATTCTGACCGAACCGAACCCGAACTTTAAAACTTGGGTTCGATTCCTATCTCTAATTTTAACCATAACATGATTTTTTTAAATATTGGGGAAAATACGTTAAGATTAAATTTAAAAAATGCATATTTTGTGTCTAGAAAATGTAGGCTCTGTGTCACAATTAAGTGCCTCAGCGGCTTAGTGGAACACTAATTCGAAAGGGTCACCACTATTCGCAATTCAGTCCACTCTTTACAATTGACGTTTTTTTTTTTTTAATTGTCAGGTATAGATATACACTTTAAATTGGGCCTTTATCTTGAGACGCTCCTTATACACACTTAAACTCCCAAACACACGCACCCTATTTATTGTTTGTGGAGATCAAATAGGCCCAGCTCCACGAGTTGTAGGCTTATATAAAACAAAATATTCTCCCCAAAACAGGGGCGGACTGGCTATATATGCAAATGCCAAGTTGGCCGGATTGACCGAGGAATGGGCCACTTTGAGTGACAGCATTGGCCCTTGTCTAATCTTTTAAAAAAGATACTGTGTGATATACTAGCTACATTTTGTCTATTTAGTCTGTAAGCCTCTACCGTGTTTCTGGTACGCTTCAATCCTATAATTATAGGCCTACATTCTCAGTGATTAGCAAACAACTTAATGGCTATTTATTTTTACAAAGCTTATATATATCAACTCACTCCTTAGCAACCTAAAGCTGATAGCAGATTTGCTGGCACCAGATCTGTAAACATCAGACCTACTCATCCTTCAAGAGTCCAAGTAACAACGCTAGCCACAGACTCGTCACTGGCTTAACTGATTGGTAGACGCAGCTTAGCTCTGCAACCATACAAGTTGGACTGCACACGGAGCCTGGATCCACTACGCCAGCCCACCAGCAGACAGCATCAGTATCAGCCACACCAGTCTCACCAGTGCAGCACAGGACCAAAAGCTAAGCAACCAGCCTAATGACACTCAGACCATTTGGTTCTAATATCTGATGATGATAGTCTCCTAATGTAAATACGCTAGATCCCATTCTAGCATCTGTACAGCATTTTACCTTTTAACTATCCTTTGTATAATAAACTGTACATAATTTTACATCTAAATATAGTATTTGTTGCCTGCATTATAACGCTGTGCTTGTAGTTTATATGTGCAAGTAAGGATTCTCAAACTATAAAATCCCCTAGACACCCAAAACGGCCAAATCTTTAATCCGACTGGTCTGTCTGTTAAAAAGTTTGTACACGTTATTTCTCCGACATCCAATCTCGGATCAAGTTGAAATTTTGCACAATTATTTTTGTTTACCTGACAACCTTTTCACCTTTACCTTTACCTATCCCTTAGTCTGTTGGACCGTTGGGGCACCAGGCAAGATTTGTCGACCGTCTTTCTCCATTCCTCCCTTTTTTTTGCCTTGTTCAGAACCTCTCTCAATGGCAGGCCTGTCCATTCTTTAATGTTGTCCTCCCATCGCTTTTTCTGTCTGCCTCTTCTTCTTTTCCCTGGCACTGTTCCCTGAAGAAAGGTCTTTGCGAGCCCCGTAGATCTCGTAACACAAGAATCAATTTTTTTAAAAAAAAATTAGTTCATTAACTAATGGTATAATTATTTTTTTTTGTTTGGTATCTCGAACAAGGGAAAGAACAAGGGAAAGAAATAGTACTAAACCGAATAACTGGTGTAAGCTGAGTTGTTAGAATGTCGGCTTAAGGTAGCGTGAGCCATGAGTTTTTTTTTGTTTTTTTTTGTAAATGCTTTTAAAAACCTATTGCGTAAAATTCAACCGAATATCCCTTTCTTTCTCTCCCCCCCCCCCCCCCCATTCCCAACTGGTCCAGATAGCCTAAGTGATAGGAAAGCTAGGCATGAAATCGTGCTAAACAAAAAACAATTGCATAGATTTATTGTTGTTGGTCTATATATATATTATTACAAATTTAATTACATGACTGATCTGAACTAAGCTTTTAAAAAAAAAGAATTGTTAATTTTTTTTCTGTTTATAGTCCTATATAGACTATATTATGACTATACTTGCGGGATTTATAACAGGAACCTGAATTTATAAATTAACAGGCCTATTACTAATTTCCAGATGTTTTGAGTAAATATTGTTTGCATTCTATATTTCCTTATATGGTCATCGTCGCAATATTCAATGAAATCACCGCCAAGAGGTCATCCACAAATCACATTCAAAATCTTAAAACTTGAAAACATGTGACCATGCAAACATTTGACCAAAAGTGAATTGAAAAAGAAGAGTAAAGAAGGAGAAGAAAAATTGAGAAATGAAAAAGCGAAAATTGCTGAAAATTTCTCTGTCAGGAAACAAATATGTCCCTTGTCAACCTGACACAAAAGATTCATGAAATGTGTCGGGCCTCATGATGATGTCGTTCACGATCTTGGAGTTCCAGGCACATGCCGAGTAAAATCATTAGCTGGACTGTTAATATAAGAATATGATTGTGCAAAGCTCACTATGTTAGAAAGACTTTTTTTTTTCATTCATGAGGCATTACAAGAAATAAATAGAATGAGCTTCATAAAGTAAACATTGATTTTTTTTTAAGTTTTCTTTTTTTATTACGGCCTAGCATTTCACACTAACAAGGTAAAATGATAAACCGCTCTTAAAATGTTGTTAGTGCAGGATATTTCTGTCAATAGGCTATATGTCTACATAGTCATAGATCTTTACAAAATCAGGAACGTTTTCAAGATATTACCAAAATTTCAATGCTACGCTGAAATCCTGTAATCTTGTGTAAAATCCCAAGCTTTGGCATCCTTGCGATTAGTGACAAAATGCGAAACTATAAATCTATATTATTCATCAAAATGTATTGCAAAACTACATAATAGTTTCTCTTCAAAATTTAATTGTATATTTTCTCAAAATATATAGACTCCATATCATCCGTTACAAGGTTTCTTCAAAATTTATGATGAAACATTCGAAAGCAAAATATGTAAGCTTGATTGACAGCACCGCAGAAATTGCTAATTTGTTACGTGCGATATGATTAAAGGTTATTTATAAAGTTATGACGACAATATTCAGGATTCAAAATTAAATTTGTTGCAACTGTTGCAAAAATATAGAGACTAAACGACACATTTAAGAAGCTTTATTACTACATTTAAATTTTTAATTAATGTATTTTTATGGAAAATTTTATTAAATTAAATGTGTTCGTTTTTAGGCCTGAATTAAATTTAACCAATGAAATAGCAGCTTTCAAACTGTTTGAAGCATGACCAAGTCGGACATTTCTATTTCTAAGGAGTATAACATCTAGTGAATTTTAACACAGAAATTGTATAGTTGTAGTAACATTAATCTTTCTAAATATTGGATTAACAAGCATCAAAAATGAGTACAGATCCATCTGGAAAAGCCAGAACTGTAATGTTCAAAAACAAAGGAAAGGATGCTGATGTAAGATTAAAATTAAAATGATCTCAGACTGATCAGACTCAGACTGACTCAAAAAAATTAAAAACTCATAATGATAATCATAAGGATACTCAATGATACTGACTACTGAGACTGATACTCTCTCTCTGGTCTCTCAGAGTCTCTGTTATTACTGTTATCTTTACACTGTTAACTGTTGTTAGTGTTATCTTTGTTACTGTACTGTTGTGTAGGACAGTGTCAGCTGGAGTGTCACTGTGGAGTGTGGTCCATAGTCTCACTAGTCTCAGTCGAGTCTAGAATCTAGATCTAGTCTAGAATCTAATAATCTAATAGAAGTTCTATAGGTAGATCTAGATTCTAGAATATTCTAGAATCTAGTAGGGAGGCGAAAAAAAAATCTTTGAAAAAACAATTTTTCGTAAGTACATCATTAATGACATTAAAAAACTTTAAAAGAACTTTCTAATGGTGTATAAATTATGACTGTATGTTTAACAATAAGAAAGTTATGATTTTTTTTGTGCCGTTTTGAACTAACAGAGTAACATTGGTTGACATGGAACTAGTCGAATTCACTCTTTTTAGCAATGATATCTTTGTATATAGTGAGCATAATCGATTTTAAACAAAGATCTATGTAGCAGTAAGAAAAACTCTTGTTTCAAGTTTTTACTTCATTTTTTGGACACCGGAAGTTCCGGAATTTCAGCTCCCTAAATCTAGAGTTAGACTACTTTTACTAACTAATCTAGATTCTAGATTATTCTAAAATTTAGAATCTAGATCTATTGATTAGTCAAATTAGTCATTAGATCTCTAGATAAGATACGATTCTAGATATAGACAATTATAGACTAATCTTAGAATTAGAATAGTCCAGATCTAGAATCTAGAAGACATTATATTCTACTTTCTAGATAGACTAGTAGGGAGGGGAAATTCCTGTATCTAAAAATCATAAAATCTTGAGAAATGGGTTTCCTTACTCAGTTACTGCTACATATATAGGTCTTAGAAATTCAATTATGCTGAGCAGTATAATTAGTATAAAGATATCATTGCTAAAACTCAACTTCTTCTTCTTCATCGTTCTCATTGTTATGTTGGAGTGTTCATATGACTAGACCAATACATGAGATGAACTGCGCAGTGGTTTCCAAATCAGGGAGCTCTCCATATAGTTTTCTTTCTATTGGGGTGATTTGGGGCCAATGTCTTATACAGGCCTCTTGGTAGAGAGAGCAGTTTTGGAGGACGTGGTCGGCATTTTCTGGTGATACTCCACATGGGCAGATTTCACTGGTTCCAATTTTGAGCTTCCGGAACATGTGTTGTCGCATTCTGTTGTGTCCGGTCCTGAGTCGAAAGATTAGACGTTGGTCTTGTCGGGATAGCTTATAGTAAGCATCATCTTTCTTGTGATTTGGATGGGAGCTCGTCCATTTCTCATTTATTTTATCTAAAATTAATTTCTTCATTTCTTCTGGATAGAGTGCAGAGTTTACTTGTGAGTTTGTTCTCCCACTCTTGGCGAGTGTGTCAGCCTTCTCATTTCCTACTAAAAGGAGTGAATTCGATTACTTTTGATTGATGGAAAACAAGTGAAATTATAATCTTGTACCAGATATTATTAGCTATAGACAGAAAATCTAGATATTGTTTAAAAGAGTTTTTACCTTGCAATTTTTTAAAAAACGCATTTGAAAAAAAAATAGTTTCAGGCGATTTTGATCCCAATTTTTAAATATTTTGTTATTTTCTGGCATCACAACGCCGCCATTTTGTCCACACGTCTCTGACATTTCTTATAGCTCTAGAGTCTAGGCCCGATAATTTGTTTATTTCATCAATATTTACAGTCTTAACAAGTGAAGTTCATAAATTATAAATGAAATCAGATTTGTGAGCTAGAAATTTACTACGAATACTAGATCTACTATTAAATTTTTTATTTAATAAGTAGATCTATCGTCTACGAAACTCAATTCCAACTTTTAAATTTATGATCGGGGGTGGGTGGGTGTCTCTTCCTGCTTAGCCAGCGAGACGCTCTCATCTGACTTGTTCCATGTCAACCAATGTTATGTCAAAATGCCACAAAAAAAATCTTAGATCATCTGTATTAGAAATTTATTAAAGGAATAAACAAAAAGACACAAACATTTAACACACAATTAATCATGCCGACATAAAATGTCTAAAAGTCAGTGTAGAAGTCACAATCCCAGTGACCTAATTTAGGTAGAAAAAGTGTGTTCAAATTTTTTATTTTTTGTGTTCATATTTATGCATAATTTGGAAACATCTTATACTTAAAATGATTTCATGTGAGGGGCTCTGCCCAGGGATCTTAAAATTTAGTTAATATTAAGAGAATTAAAATCGTTTATTGATTTCAAAATATAGAGTGTGTTTGGAATAAATTTTGGTGTTTGGATCAAATAAAGTGTCAAAAAAATTGTTTGGATTAAAAGAAGACACATGGCCTCTTTTACCTTAAATTAAATAAAATAACAAATATAGGTTAGGGGGTGCTATTAGCATGGAATGGGTTGCCTGAGCTAGCCAGGAAAACCAGTGACTTGGCGGAGTTTAGGTCATTGGTTAATATGCATGACTAAATGCATGACGCGTAGGACGTAATCATCTTCTTTTTTGAAGTAACGTCTGTATCATATAAGATAAGAAGAAACCATAATCCAATAATGTGCTGTCAAAGTCTAACTTTGAATTTTTGGCATATAGGTATTTGGAGTGCATAACTCGCTCTAGTTTCTAAGACTAAGTTTTTAGTTTGTTATCAGTTATTCTAGAATCTTGATCTATAAGTTAGGTACATAACTAAAATAATTAAATGAAAAAATATTTTTGTGAATTTCTAAAGAATAGATCTATTAGTAGGCTAATTAGTTTTAAAGTTATCATTTAAAACATAGTAAATTTAGATTCTGAGTTAGTAGATCTATTAATCTATTCTATTGCTATTATCATATATGTATTACACTTTTTTTTTATGAATTCACACACAGTCACATTTTTTAAATGTAAGTAATACAAAGACACACTCTAATATTTATGCTCTAAGACACCATGGCTGAGAAATTAATTACTTAGGCTTTATTAATTGGAAGATTCATAGCCTTGGTCTGAAGCATACTTGTAAAATTAAGATGGAAATAGTAATCTAATACAATAATTTTCATGGATGCTGCATTAAAGTTTTCATGTTTCTATATATCTCATGACCAAGCTGCTTACACAAAGGGTTGATAAAAGTATTAACAAATCAATTACTGTGTGCAAAGCAATGGTTTACCTGTCCTTGATAAACTTAGTGAGCCTGGGGAATCAACACCAAAACAACAAACAATGAAATTAACACTAGATTTAAGGAAGCGCTAGAAAAAAATGACAGTCATACGTATCTTGGAGTCACATATCATGGACCAGCTTCCATCCCAATTACAATAAAAAAAGATGCCTATTATAAGCTATCCTGACATGACCAGCGCATAATTTTTGCTTTAGAACTGGACACAACAGAATGAGGAAACTAATGGTCAGGACTAGCAAAACTTGCCCATGTGGTGCATCACCTGAGAGAATGCCAACCTTGTCCTTCTAAGCTGCTTAACTCTATCTGGAGGCCTGAACAAGCACTGGCCCCGTAACCATTCCTGCCTGATCTGGAAACTAGTGCACGGTTCTTCCCAGAAATGGGATTACTGATCTAAATAAATTAAAAAAAAATGAAGTCTAAGAAGAAAAAAAATTGAATTGTGTTACGTTTACATGGAAATGAAGAATCTGCCCAATATTATCAAATCATCATAACTGATCTACATATTTCACTGTAACATAATATCGTAGGCTTTAAAAACAGACAGGAATTTGTATTACCATAGTTTTCCCATTGCTTCCTTTTCATTCATTCCTAGCATAAGTTGCTTGAATGCTTATCACTTAGTCTGGTTAAGGCTGTTCTGGGTAATTTATAAAAACCATGTGTGCAGCTTATCTGCAGCTAGGGAAGGGTGGGCATGGAAGGTATTATATAGCTTTCTTTCTGTTAGGGTACCTGCCAGTGTAGAGTTGGGCTTTTACAAACAAATTATCTGCTAACTACTGCTACTGACCATGTTACATTTACACAAGAGATGGTAATTTTAGAATTGGGAGTGGTGGCTTTATTCCTAACAAATATAATGTGTCAAATTTTAATGTATGTTTAAGTTTACAACTACAGAATGCATGTAACTTATCTGAAAGTTTGCTATCACTGCAGATAAAATCCAGACCCGATAAGCTTTTACACAAATTAAACTATTAATAATCAATGTATGGCTGATTTTTTATGATTCTGTGGCTATATAAAAGACAGGATTAAAAAGAAATGCCTCTATGTCACATATTTAGGATTTATAAAAGAAAACTTTTCTATGTTTCAGGATTACTTATATTTAATCATATTTTAGCAAGTCAACTTTTAGCAATCATGTAATAATGTTGCCTGAATTATATTGTGCTTATTATGCAGAGTTTAAAAGTTTAGTATTTAGAATTGTTATGCTGAAAGAAAGAAATTGACATCAATGTAAATTATTTTAATATATACTTTCAGGAAATGAGAAGGCGCAGAACAGAAGTTACAATTGAGCTTCGAAAGGTAATAATAATATTCAGTTTCACACAAATGTGCATTTTGTTCTACACAAATTCACAATTTCTTAACAGGATTAAAATGCATATTTTTACAGTTTTTCTATCATTCCTACCACTGCATTATTATTATTGTACAAAAATAAATTTAGTTTAATGGGGGTCAAATCAACGTTGGCATCGTTAATTACCAGAGAAAGAGTTAATTAAATGCTTTACGAAAATTATTTGTCTTTTTATGGATAACTTTTTTTTTTGTGTGTGTTTACATTATTCACTGTTTTTTTTTTTTTATAATTTGCCATTTATAATTAAGTTTGATTTGCAATTGGTATGACTTTTTCTTTTCAGAACAAACGTGAAGAACACATGCTGAAGCGCCGTAATGTTCCTACTCAAGATAGCACAGATTCTGAAGACAATGAGAAACCATCCACTCAATCTCTTGAAACAATAGTTGCAAATGCCAATAGTTCAGAGCCATCAGTTCAGTTAGGAGCTGTTCAAGCTGCAAGGTAATATTACTTATATAACTGAACTTTAGGACCATTTGCAATAATTATTAATAGAAGAAACCTTGCTGGCAGTGAGACTTATATCAACAATAAGCTTTAAAAAAAAAAAAAAACAATAGATGCATGGATTGTAAAAAAAAAAAGATTCAAGTGCTTTACACAACTGATGTAGTAAAGTGACAAGTCCTGTAGTCTATAATTGGTTTGATTTCCACTCCTTTTGTCTGTCCTTCACTTTGTCTCCGTCAGTTGGAATTTAGTTCATTCTTTGAGACTTTCTATATTTTCACTTATATGCCTCTTTAATCTTATAAGATGTCCTTTGTCATTTTAATCTTTTAACATGGTTTTTATGATCATGAGATTGAGACCAAATCAACTATTTGATCCCATTGCTTTTAAAAATTCATCTATTGATGCCTTTGAAATTGATGTCTATTTTCCATCATTACCAAAGATTTAATTTTATCTTTGTTTTTCTAAGACAAGGAAGTTATGCTTAAAGTTTTAAGTTAGAGTCTATATAATCTCTTAACTAGACTAATGTACTAAATGATCATTGTGCCTTAATTATTGTGACAAAATTATATTACTGGGGTAAGGAGTTTGCTTTTTATTTGAAATCACCTGTATTAACTGCTCCTAATTTTAATTTTTATTTGTTTTCTTTTGTCTAGAAAATTGTTATCTAGTGATAGAAACCCACCTATTGATGATCTAATTGCATCTGGTATTCTTCCTATTCTTGTCAACTGTTTGTCAAAAGAGGACAACCCTTCTTTACAGTTTGAAGCTGCATGGGCGTTAACAAATATTGCATCAGGCACATCGTCACAGACACAAGCAGTTGTTAATGCAGGTAGGCAGGTCATAAGATAGAATAAGGTGGGCTGGTAACAGGGTTCGTAGCGCTCCTAAAATCTCCTAAAAAATGAAAAGTGTCCTAAAATTCTTCAAAAATTGCCAGAATTCTCCTAAAATTTGTCCACTCTCCTAAAATTTTTACCTAATATTTTTTTGTAAATGTAATTGTGTTCATTTCTTGCTAAAAATGTGGGGGAAAACAACAGCGTAACTAGGCATTCTGATGGCATGACGTTACTGGCTGGCCAACGAGTGACGCGTCTACACCGTCTTTCAGACACTTGTGACCTAAAATCTTGTAACAGTGAGAGTGACTTTGCGTGGAAAGTCAGTAAATTATCTAGCTAGTAACAGTTCTAGAGTTAGATCTAAGTTAGATCTAGTGAAGATAATTTGCAACTAACCTGAAAACTCCGTAAATTTTAATAAATTTAATGATATCGATACATCTAATGTATCCTGGATTCCTCTAGAAATACGCTAGATTCTAGATTTATGCTAAATCACAGAATCTAGTGAAGATTATTCTCACACAGCCGTGAAAAGTCTGCAAATTTTAGTGACATAGATCGAGAGTCCAGATCTACTGTAGATTTAACAAAATTATTTCGCACACAGCTGTGAAAAGTACATAAAAGTTATTTTCGGTTGTAAATGTCAGGTAAACTACATATATAGTTGAAAAAGAAATTGTGCTGAAAAAAAAAACGCTAATATGTCTAATACCCCCCCCCCCACACACACACCCCTTCCCAAGGCAAAAGCCATTAGTTAGTAAGCAAATGTCAACTAAACATGCAAATAGGACTATATATTACAGGCTTTGTTTATAAGGAGGATTTAAGCACAGTAAAAGAATAAAACATTACCTTAAATGCACACCATGACTCAGTATCTAGAAGATACACATAGAAACTAAAAATGTACATTTCCACCTAATAGAATATACCTACGCATTATAAAGGCATCTCTAAGAATGTTCCTTATTTAAAAATAAATGGAATAGCCACAATTTGTAATGTTCTGTAATAAATCTTTTGGAAAAAAAATGGTTGTTTGAGGTTTTGGGATGACAGATAACTTTTATACATTTTCTGTGGACATACAACAGCTGATGATGTTTTTTCTGTTCTGGGTAGGATGTTGGCAAGATATTTATTATTTCCAAAATTAAGTAACAATAATTGATTATTAAATGCATAGCTTTATGTATGTTTTACAATGTATCACACAAATGGGTGGGACACACACACACATCCACGTATATATATGTAACATGTTATGTTATTTATATATATATATATTCTCCTTAAAAAAAAAACTCCTAAAATCTCCTAAAACTTTGTCATGGAAAAGTGCTACTAACCCTGTGGTAAGTTCATTAAAATAAATATGTCATGTCTTACATGTATTATGCACTATATTCTTTGAGCAATGAATTCAACATTTTTTAAATAATGTTTTAAAATTATTATTCAGGTGCAGTTCCATACTTTTTGCAACTTTTACGATCACCACACCAAAATGTTTGTGAGCAGGCAGTCTGGGCGCTGGGTAATATTATTGGTAAGAATAAGTGATTATTCAACTTAAATCTAGGCTTTATTATCTTCACATGCATAAGAAATAAAACTCCAATAGAATAGTTGCAACACAGCCAACATAAGTTTGAAACAAAGAATTTTGTATATACATACCAAACAATCCTAAATTAAGTCCTTCATTTTCAATAGATCACAAGCCTCATTTATTTAAATTTATTTGAAGGCAAGAAAATTTAATGCATAAAGCATTTTTTTTTTCAGACCTTTGTATTGTCAGTCATGTGTGCTAATATATAATAGTTCTTTTTTTTTCTTCTAGGTGATGGTCCACAGTGTCGGAACTATGTGATCAGTTTAGGAGCAGTACAGCATTTATTGACATTTATTAATCCTAAGATACCTTTGCCCTTTTTGCGTAATGTCGCTTGGGTCATAGTCAACTTATGCAGGAACAAAGATCCACCACCACCTGCTGAAACAATAGAAGAAATTCTTCCAGCATTGTGCCAGTTAATTCATCACTCAGATGTTAATGTAAGTTGCCTTACTCAACATGTTTTAATCTGATTTTGCTTGATCGCATTTCTTTTATTTTTAACTTCATATCTCTTATTCAGACTTCTACATTATCTCTTATATGCTTGAGATGCTAGTATCCAAGTTTGAAAAACACATAAGTATAGTAGATAGTTGAAGTTGGTTTAATGAAAAATACTTTAAAAAAAAAACAACTTTATCTTAAGATATAAATTATGTTGTGTTTTTGTGTGTGTGTGTGTGTAAAGGTAAAAAAAAATGCAGGTGTAGTCTATAACTATGTAGTCAATCTGTATGTTAAATCTAATGCCGCAATGTTGTAGAAATTTACAATTTTGTTTTTTTATATTTGCACAGATTTTAGTGGACACAGTCTGGGCTTTATCCTATCTGACAGATGGTGGGAATGAACAGATTCAAATGGTCATAGACAGTGGTGTTGTTCCATTCTTGGTGCCCTTACTCAGCCATCAAGATGTTAAAGTTCAGGTGAGCATTGAACCTTACCACCAGCTACGTTTTACAGTTTGACTAGTGCTATCGAATGACTGAAGACTTAAGTCCAATGTTTGTCTATTTCAGACTGCTGCTCTGAGAGCTGTTGGTAACATTGTCACAGGGACAGATGAACAGACACAAGCAGTCCTCAACTGTAATGCATTGCAACATTTCCCTTCTCTGCTTACACATCCAAAAGAGAAAATTAACAAAGTAACTCTCCTATTTTATTGTATTTCTTTGGATTTTTATGCTTTTTAGTTTTTTTGTTTTTTTTTAAACATTAAAAAAATACTTAAATGGTACTGGTAAATCTTTCTGTAACTTGATCATAGTGCATTGTTATGTCAAACGTCACAAATTGTTAATTTTGAAGGATTATTTTGGTATCACTTATTACATTGTTGTGATCACATTGATCTACTTGTTGTTTCTTGTGTGTTTTATAGGAAGCAGTCTGGTTTTTGTCAAACATCACAGCTGGTAATCAGCACCAAGTACAGGCTGTCATTGACGCTGGGTTAATACCTCTTATCATACATCACCTCAATAGAGTAAGCTCCTCTCTCTCAAGAAATCTTATGCACAAGAGATTTTAATTATTAAATCCTATATTATTTAATCAGTGTCAGCTAATTCTGGAATGTTTTGCCATTTTACAGGGAGATTTTCAGACTCAGAAAGAAGCTGCTTGGGCCATTAGTAATTTAACAATTAGTGGAAAGAAAGAACAAGTGGCCTATGTTGTGGAGATGGGAGTATTACCACCTTTCTGTAACCTTTTATCTGTCAAAGATGCTCAAGTTGTCAATGTTGTCCTAGATGGCATTAACAACATACTGAAGATGGCTGGAGACGAAGTAGAACACATTTGTCAAATAATTGAGGAATGTGGAGGTATGCTGTCTTGTTTTCTTGCTGTCTGTATAATAGTAGCTGTGTTGTTATAGACCTGCTGGTTAACACTTTGAGCATTATGATTGAAGTCATTTTTTTTTATTCACAGAAGGTAAAAAAAAATTTAAAAATGTAGCATAAGAAATATTTTCTCAACAAAAAAAAGGATAGTGTGAAATGTTTTGTGTATTTAACTGATTGAAATAGACTGAAAGTTTTTGTTAAAAAAAAAAAAAGCATGTTTTTTTTTTGACACCATGATGCTGTCTAAAATAAAGAAATTTTCATTAAACTTAAAATATATATTATGTCTTCACTTAGCATATGTTAGTACTTTCCTTATTGATACCAAGTATCAGCCTTTGTAGGCCATAAATCATTGGTCTAAAAATATACTGAGACTGTTGTAGAATTAAGTTCTCTATTTCCATGGCAGAAACACTTGCTTTGTTGAAAGCACAATTTTGTTTTACAGCCTAATATAACATTGGCTGGTTTGTTGTACAAACTTATTATTTATTAATGAAAACAAACTGATTTATTTTTTTACATTTTTTTGGTAGGATTGGACAAAATTGAAAGCTTGCAAAATCATGAAAATGAAGAAATTTATAAACTCTCATATGAAATTATTGATGGATATTTCCAGGATGACGTAAGTACTTTCAAATTTTATCTCGAAATATCATTTGCTTATTGAATATCTTTAAATGTGCTACCTGTGCATTCTAAACTAAACAAGTTTCAGAAATATGGCTGCCTGGTCGTGCGGTTTGTCGCTGGACTGTCGTTCAGATTTATCGACGGTCGAGGGTTCAAACCCTGCCCACTCCCATCCCCCGTCGTCCTGTGGGAGGTTTGGACTAGGAAGTAAACTATCTTCAACTCTGAAGGAACATCCGAATTATGTAAAACAAAACAAACAAACAAATATGGATCATTTTCAGAATTAATACATTGAACAACTCTCAGAAAACAAAAGTTTTTCACAAATATAATTTCTCAGTTATTTTCTAATTATGTCTATTCTTTTGTACTGCAGAATTTTACTGTTTATCTTTCTTGTTTTTCAGAATGATGAGGAATCCCTGCTTCCACAGACTTCTAGAGAAGGCTATCAGTTTGACCCAAATGCCCAGATACCTCAAGAAGGTTTCAAATTTTGATGACTGCTACAATCCAATGGCTTCAGGACAATGTACAAAGTAGTGACTAAATATGAACAGGACTCAACAAAACCCAGACTTTGTGGAGCACTCATAGTTGCTCACTCCAACACACATTTCTCAATCCCTCTTGTGTGCTACGAACACTACAAGAAGAGGTGAAGTTTTTATCAACACCATCGCCTTCATCATTGGATCACCACCTGCCTTCCAAACAACCAGACTTATCATCATTACAAACTTGTTATTACATCCTTGGGGACAACAGCTTGAAAAAAGCACTGTATTATTTCATTGGAAATGTGCATTTATGTACAAGTTGATGCTTGGTCCCTGCTTTTGAAAGCATGGGCTTGTCTTTAAGTTGCAGGGATATATTTTCCCCTCAGCCCTGCATTCATTTGAAGACATTATTAACTTGAAATCATAGCCTTCAGGGCTTCTACCTACTGTCCCTTGGGATTCAGTTGTGTTGGAATGCATAGTTGACCGACTACTGACTAAGAAGGTCACTACTTCACTGACAGAACTCTTGACACGACTATTCTCTAATTACAAGACTTTGTTTATTAACACTGTTTGTGATGGTCATTAAAGCTCCTAGACAGTGTTTGTAGACAAGAATTCATGATTAACACTGACTTGTCTATTTCCACTGAATATTCCCTTGCCCTAATAGTCTTTTGGGGGCTTAGAATCTTTGCTTTACAAGTCCCAACTCCCATATATCATAGCATTGTTGCATTCTAGTATTTTGGCACATTTATGGGTTCAGTTCATAGTATTTCAACCATAAGACAATACATTGAAATAAACAAAATTATTAATTGTGTTAGATTATGCTTCTGTGAGTTATTTTGTTCAGGGCAAATTATTGTAAAAACAAACTTACTTTAGAAAAGTTTGGTTCAACTTGTGGCTACATTGCGTTATCATTTAATAACACTGGAATGTCCTTGTTTGTTCCTGTTAATGTCTGCTGCCAACAGTTTCAAAAATTGTCATGAAAATAGAATTAAATTTTGTTTTCAGAAAACCCAGCCGTCTGAATGTAGTTTTATCTTTTTGTTTTAGGTTTCTTGGTTTTTAATTTGAGGTCATTGTTTAGTTGTGTGATACAATCCAATGCTCAGCAGTTTACTTTCTCAAACATTTGTTCTTTAACAATCATTGTAAGACTTCTTTCCACCATCCATAGTCTTTAGTGAAACAAAGATTTTATCTGAAATTACAGAGTCTTATATAAAACATTATTCAAAAATTCTAACCAATGAAAAATGTAATTTTGTTGAGGCGTTAATATTTTTTTTAACACTGATGAATTGTGTAAATATCTAATTCGAATTCTTTTTTTTTACAAATTAAAGTAATCTTTGTTGACATAATTTTTTTTTTTGCTCTATTTATTATTCTTGCTGCTTGATATTTGCTTATTAATGTTATTTTAAAAATAAATCCTCTTTAATCAAACTAATGATAGTGACTGTCAGTATTATGAATACTAATCTTGAGACAGAATTTCCTAACATTTTATTTTCATTCCCCACTAAGAAGATAAATCATTTTTTATTGGTCCAACCAAATGGAAATTCAGTTTGACTACAATTGAAAACAAACTGTTTGAAGGTATATGAAAGTGGAAATGTTCTTACATGTTTCACCAAAAGCCAGATTTAATGTTTGAAGAGATCTTCAGTTGATGAAAAGTAAAAATCATCTCCAGCCTTCCACACCTAGTTTTCATATTCCTAGTTCTGTTTGCATGTCTTAATTTACCTAGAGCTCAATGTCTACTTGTGGAGCTCAAGTGCATAAGCTGCTTAGTAGACTCCAGATGGAGACAAGCTGAATTGTTGCTGGGCTCTCCCTTGGTCTTTATACAATAATAGTTACATTATTGCACTGCTGCTTTCCAATGGTCTTTTTTTTTTATGTTTCTTCCTAGTGGAAATATTGAATAGTATAAAAGCAGTCTTAGTTTTGTGTTATTGCTGAGATTAGTTGGTGTCAAAGGTCAATCTACTTCCTCGTTTATCCTCAATTTATTTTAACATGACAGCAGTTCTGATCCACATTACAGCAGTTCTGATCCACATGACAGCAGTTCTGATCCACATTACACGCATATATACTGCAGTTAGATGTCCATCTTAAAACATAAATGTGGCAGTTTCTTTCATTTAAAAACCAACTCAAAAATGTTTCATTTTTTTAATGTTATCCTATTTAAAACCTGCAACAAGTAGTATAAGAATGACCAAAAAAAAAATGTTTTCTGTAATTAAAGTTCACTAACAATTTGATATTGCTGTGTTGATCATAACAATCATTTTATAAGAAATGAAACTTCCCACTACTTTAAGAGCATAGAACTATTAAACACAAAAATAAACATAGAAATCAAATTAAATAAACTAGATTAAATTTAATAACATTTACCAAATTTTAACTGGATTATAATTTTCTTCAAAATGTACAATGGATGCACTATAATAAGCAAAAATAATATTCAACTGATATTTGATTATGGAATTTAAAAAAAAGAAATAAAAATAAAGGCCTGATGGTGGCCAATGAAATAAAATGGAACTTGATGCTGAAGAAGATGATGAATTAGTTATTCTTCTTCCACCAATACTTACTATAAGCAAACCTTCGTAACCTGCAGGAGCATCCTCCATTATCCTTAAGGAAGATTTTTAAGTGTTGGTGATAGTATGCAGCCTTGTCTCTTAACCAGTCGCCAAGAATGTTATTGTTGAGGTACACCGCACCAGTAGCCTGTGTCATGACCGGCCAACCGTCTCGACTGATGGGCTGAGCCAGACGAGTCAGAGCTAGTGTCTCGTGAAACTATGGTCTCTTGTCCACCACCCAGCTTGTGAAGTCTAGATGCGTGGTGCTCAAATTCTCGAACTGGACTACCTGGGCCATCATGGCGGCACCTAGTAAACGTCGTAGGACGTTCCGAGCACTGTGGGCGATTTAGAGCACAAACCAGCTCAAGTTGTCTGGACCTTGTTCTGCCGCTGGAAGTAGCTAGTAAGCAAAAACAGAATGAGTCGGGGGGGGGGGGGGGGCGCAACTCTTCCTCTCTTGAAACATCGCGCAACTAGGTCACAAAAGCTGTATGCGGCGCGGACTGTTGCTCTGATCATCGTCTTTACACTATCTAGGCTGAAAATGTGCACAAAGAAAGCAAACATTCAAAGCGCCTAGATGTTGGTAAGCTTCAAAACGTTAGACAGTAAGACTAAATACCGAAATAAAAGCCCTGCACATAAACCTTGATGCGGAGAACAGCTGGAATGAACTGAGGGAATCTGTATACTCTCTGGCCAGTTGTGTTCTCGGTCAGTCTACACGTAAGCACCAAGACTGGTTCGATGAAAACTACAAATTGAATAACTACTATTACACAAGCAACGATTCTATCGCTGTAATCCAGCTTGTCCCCAAAACAGAGAAAGATGACTTCAACACTATTCACACAAATATACAGGGCCGGCCTTAGGTCACTGAAACATATGCGCCCGCTGTGGGCCCCGCACTTTCATAGGCCCCGCGCTAATTTTAGGTGTATATTATTAAAGACAGTATTAAATAAAATCATTATAACGTATAGGGTTCCGGCGGTACCCATTATTTCCAGGAGCTCCTGGAAATCTACTAAAATTGCAAAACATGCGAAAAAGTCCTGGAAATCTGAAATTATTAAGATCTGAGAATAGACGAAATTGACATTTTCGGGTGTCATTCAATATGAAAAACGCCTATCCTAAGTGCGATTAAAAAAAAACGGCATTATAAGCTTTCATTTAATAAAAATGTAATAATACTAGTAGGACGAGTTTTAACCAAAACCATAAGTTTCAATACTTTACTTACTTCAATAGTCACTAGCATAGAAATATTGATCTATATCTAATAATAGGCCTAATAAAAAGGCTTGTCTTCGAGTCCGAAGATTGAGGAATGCAGTATTTCCCATGGCTACGCAGCCCCAGCTGTGACTTATATATTTTGCCACATCCAGAGCAAGCATAATCATAGTACTTCGGTGGTCGATTAAGATTTTCTTTTCGCCGTCTGCGTCTGTGTTCGGCAGCTGATTTTCTTTTGGTCTCTTCTTATCTTCTTATCTTATATAATACAGACGTTACTTCAAAAAAGAAGATGATTACGTCCTACGCGTCATGCATTTAGTCATGCATATTAACCAATGACTTAAATTCTGCCAAGTCACTGGTTTTCCTGGCTAGCTCAGGCAACCCATTCCATGCTCTAATAGCACTAGGGAAGAAGGAGTATTTGTACAAATTTGTCCTAGCATATGGGACGAGGAATGTGCCTTTATCTTTGTGTCTTTCAGAGTATTTTATTAAATTTTGTTTTTGTATTTGAAGATTATGGTTCAGTGTTTTATGTATGATTGCTACTTTACTTTTGAGCCTTCTGTCCTGAAGGCTTTCTAAATTTAGTGATTTTACTAAAGGTGTTACTCTAGTCAAATGTGAATATTCGTTTGTTATGAATCTCACTGCTCTATTTTGTGTCTGTTCCAGTTTCTTAATGTTTTCTTGAGTTGAGGGGTCCCAAACGGAGGATGCATATTCTATTATTGGCCTAACCAAGGTTAAGTAACATTTTAGTTTTATGTTCTTATTTGATTTATAGAAATTTCTTTTAATAAATCCTAATGCTTTGTTTGATTTTTTTGTAGTTTCATCAATATGTGGATTCCATGATAGTTTTTCATTTATTATAACACCTAGGTATTTTGCGTTTTTAGTCTGTGATACTGGTTTGCCATGAATAAGATAAGTGGAATTAATTTGTTTTAGTTTTTTTGTTACTCTTAACAACTGACATTTTTCTGGGTGGAAAGACATGCTCCAATTTGATTCCCATTTCTGTAATTCATCTAATTCTCTTTGTAAAATATCTGTGTCTTGTGTTGTTTTTATTGTTCTATATATTATGCAATCGTCTGCAAATAATCTGACTTTTGTTCCTGAACTAATGCAATTTGGTAAATCATTTATGTAAATTAAAAATAGTAGTGGACCCAAGACTGTACCTTGAGGTACACCTGAGTTTACTGTTATCGGTGTTGATTTAGAGCCATTTATTATTACAGTTTGTTCTCTCCCTATCAGAAAGTCTTTAATCCACTGATGCAGTGGACCATTAATGCCGAAATATTTTAATTTTTTAAGCAAACTATGGTGGTGAACTTTGTCAAAAGCCTTAGAAAAATCTAGTAAGATAGCATCTATTTGTTCACTATTATCTAAACCTTTTGAAAAATCATCAATTAGTCCTATTAGTTGTGTTTCACATGATCTATATTTCCTAAAGCCATGTTGGTATGGTGTGAGGACATTATGTTTGTCTAAGTGGTTTATGATGTTGCTACATATTATGTGTTCTAGGATTTTACATGTGATGCTGGTAAGTGATACTGGTCTGTAGTTCCCTGGGTCAGATTTTTCTCCTTTTTTAAATAGGGGGGTGACATTAGCTTCTTTCCAGTCCTTTGGTACTCTGCCCTGGTTAAGTGAAGCCTGAAAGAGTATTTTGAACACTGGGGCTAGCTCATTACTTAGTTCTTTGAGTAATCTAGCTGGAATACCATCAGGTCCAGAAGCTTTATTTGGTTTGGTGTTGGCTAGTAGTTTTTGAATTCCATTTTCTTGTACTACTATATCTTCTATGTTGTCTACTTGGTTCAAATTCAGTAATATGTCTTTGTCTCCTGGGGCTGAGAATGCTGATGCAAAGTATTTGTTTAGAATGTTTGCTTTAGTTTCATTATCATTATGTATTATGTTATGTTCATCTTTTAATGGCGCTACGCCTGTTGTTTCCATTTTCTTAGACTTAATGTATGACCATAGGTTTTTGTTGTTATCTTTAGATATTACATTGTTTATGTATTCACTCTGCAGCTGTCTGCTTACTTTTTGGGTTAAGTGTTTAATTTTTATATACTTTTTGTAAACTCTTTCTGCATTAGTTTCTTTAAATTTTCTATAGAGGTTTTCCTTCTGTTTACAAAGCTTCTTTAGTCTATTATTAAACCAGCATTTATTTATTTTGTTTGATGTGTATTTAGTTGGTATATGATTTTCTATTATGCTTTTAAGATGGTTTTTAATGAAATTCCAGAGGTCATCGACTGGTTGGTTAATGTCTTTTTCTAATAAGAATGTTTGTTGAAAGTTTAGTGCAGCTTGGTGTAGTTGTGTTAGGTTACATTTATTCCAGAGTAAGATTTTTCTTTTGGGTTTTGTATTGGCTACTGCTTTTATCTGACTGTGTATTTTTATGATCTCATGGTCTGATAGACCAGGGATAATTTCATAATCAACTACTAATCCAGGTCTGTTGGTTAAGAAGAGATCTAATGTGTTGTTTAATCTAGTTGGCTTTTTAATGATTTGATCTAAACTTAGGTTGTGTAAAGTTTCTATGAAAAGCTCATTTATGTCCTTAAGGTTTTGGTGTTTATCTATGGTTAGTGTTTTCCAATTTATATCAGGTAGGTTGAAATCACCCATAATCCAAAAAACTGCATTTTTATTTGTCTCTTTAAGTGTAGTAATCTGATTACATAGTTCCTGCATGTATTCTAAACTAGAATTTGGTGGTCTGTAAATGCTGCCTATTATTAGGGATGTTGAGGTGGTATTAATTTTACAAAATGTTGATTCTACATTTTTTGAGTTAGGTAAGGTAATTTCTTCTGCTATAAGAGTGTTTTTTATTGCTAAAAGAACTCCTCCATGATTATCAGCCCTATCTTTTCTAAAAATTTCATAATTACTATTGAAAATTTCTGCATTATAAATTTCAGGATGCAACCAAGTTTCTGTTCCTGCAATTATGTCTGGTTTCTCACATTCTAATAAAATTTCTAAGTCTGCTGTTTTGTTCCTAATGCTTTGAAAATTTATAACTAAGGTTTTAAGGTATTTTGGTATTACTTCTTTAGTAGGTTTGTTTAGTGAGGCTGTTGTATTAATTTTAGTAGATTTAGGTTTAACAGGAGTGGATCTGGCTAGTGGTTGGTGAGTTTGGTTCGGGATGGTGTTTAGGATGTTGTATGGGTTAGAAGTGTCCGCATCAAAGGAATCAAACAGTCCTGATGTAAACTGAGGTAACCCACACGGTACACAGTGCCATGATGCGTCTTTGTTGCCTAAGGCATAATACACAGGTGTATTCATATGGAGACATGATGCATGGTACCATTCATCGCAGGTGTCACATTGAATGGCTTTCTGTTTCAGGGTGCATATTTTTTTGCAGATGTTGCATCTATCTTTAGATCTAGGCCCTGGATTTGACTCTACATCTCCTGCCATTAATATTAACAGTGATAGGTATTTATTTCTGCTGTGTCTGATTGAGAACTTCCATTTGTGATGGGTAATCTTCTTTAATGTTATAGATGTGTATGTTAGGTTATTTTTGAAGTTGCATTGTTCTAAAGTGTGATGATTGATTATGACTGTTGTTTCCTTTTTAAGTTTAGTGTTGACAAAGGTAGATCTAGTTCTGTGTTCAGCTAGTGTGCATTTGGTGATTATTAGGATAAATAGCCAGAGCAATTTCATGATGACTGTTCTTGATTTTAGTTTTTAAAGGAGTCTAGTCTAAATCTAGTTTAAGGTTTACAATGCCTAAGTTAAGGTTAGGGTTAAATTAAATTAAATCAAATCAAATGGTTTATTAAATTCAAAATGTGGACCTAGACTAGATCTAGATTCTAGATCTAATTCTAGATCAATATATTTACGTGTATAACTAACTACATAGAATATTACTATTAGTTATTATTAGTAGTATTAGTAGATGATTAGTAGATCTAAAGCCTTAATTAAAGTCTAAGTCTAACACTAGACATAGATCTAAAATCTAAGGATATAAATATAATAATAAATATAGACTAGATCTAGATCTAATAAATTATAAGGATTAGTGAGACAAAATAGTCCTAAGCTAAGAATTGTTAATTTGAATTAATTAGTAGAAAAAAATGCTGAATTAAGTTAAATATATAATTTAAAGATATTAGTTTATTAGTTAAATAGCTTTTTTAATGAATTTGGTTTGATTTAATACAACAAAACGAAAAATTTAACTCATCTCTGATTACAGTAAACAGGGAGCAGCCATCTTGCCAAGAGCGCGTAACTCAAATGTTGGTCTCAAATGTGTATGCCCTATCTCACTCTAGTACGACTTAAATTCACACATGGAAATGCTGAAGATGACTACATGATAAATTGCTTTTGAAAGTTTACAGCGAGCTCGAGGAAGCATTGACGTCATCAACGGACAAGTCAGGAGATATAGGCTATAATTATATATGGGCGAAAATTAGCAGTTGAAATGGAATCTTTAAGCCACTTTAAGGCATATGCTACCATATACCGCCAAAACCCCGGAAGAAATTTTAGCTTTTTTACCTTTTACCTTTACCTATCCCTTAGTCTGTTGGACCGTTGGGGCACCAAGCAAGATTTGTCGACCGTCTTTCTCCATTCCTCCCTTTTTTTTTGCCTTGTTTGGAACCTCTCTCAATGGCAGGCCTGTCCATTCTTTAATGTTGTCCTCCCATCGCTTTTTCTGTCTGCCTCTTCTTCTTTTCCCTGGCACTGTTCCCTTAAGGAAGGTCTTTGCGAGCCCCGTAGATCTTGTAATGTGGCCAAAGGTTTTAAGCTTTCGTCTTTTCACAATAGTTAGCAGGTCGTCATGGGCTCCGATCGCTACACTGTTTTCCCAAACTAGAATATGCATCCTCCGTTTGGGACCCCTCAACTCAAGAAAACATTAAGAAACTGGAACAGACACAAAATAGAGCAGTGAGATTCATAACAAACGAATATTCACATTTGACTAGAGTAACACCTTTAGTAAAATCACTAAATTTAGAAAGCCTTCAGGACAGAAGGCTCAAAAGTAAAGTAGCAATCATACATAAAACACTGAACCATAATCTTCAAATACAAAAACAAAATTTAATAAAATACTCTGAAAGACACAAAGATAAAGGCACATTCCTCGTTCCATATGCTAGGACAAATTTGTACAAATACTCCTTCTTCCCTAGTGCTATTAGAGCATGGAATGGGTTGCCTGAGCTAGCCAGGAAAACCAGTGACTTGGCAGAATTTAAGTCATTGGTTAATATGCATGACTAAATGCATGACGCGTAGGACGTAATCATCTTCTTTTTTTGAAGTAACGTCTGTATTATATAAGATAAGATAAGAAACTGCTTTGTTAATCTCAGAATATTTTTAAATTACCCGTAACTGTAGCATCTGGTGAAAGAAGCTGCTCTCAAGAATTACTTCTCGCAAGAATTACTGGAGGTCAACAATTCACGAAGATAGATTGAACTACTTAAATTTGCAAGTCTTGCTATTGAGCGTGATCTATGTAAAAAGACAACAGAATTTTGACTTGGCTGAACGTAACGTTAAAGTTAATTTTATCGTGATTTTGTAATGAGTAAAGAATGAATAAAATGCAAAGACGAATTTATTTTCTAATACAAAATCTTAATTTTCACGCAGACAGGGCCCCGTGCACCCGTTTCGAATAGGGCTCCGCAAATGTTAGAGTCGGCCCTGTAAACATATTTATACATATATAGATTTATATAGGGCTGGCCTGAGACATATAGGCAAACTAGGCAGCCGCCTAGGGTCTCAGATTGATGGGGACCTCAGACAGGACTCTATACATTTTTTTAAAGAGAAGAAATAGCGAAACTTGTTATTGTTGGAGTACAAATTGATGCGTAGTTTTGATTTTTCTCTTTCATTTGAAGCCACCAAATTCACTTCGCCTAGAGCCGGCACTGATATTATATACACATGTATATAGAAAGGAACAGAGTAGGCTACTACAGCTCTCTCTACTATATCTATACAGATCTAGAGCTATGGTTACAGATGTTTTTTTTTTTTTAAACTCTTCTTCATAGTTTATATACTTATTTCCCTTTATCATTCCCATGATGCATAAAATGACGTGTTTAACACCAGCCATTTCCTAACGATTGTCTTCTAGGAAGAAACATTTACAAATTCCATAGTTAATGAATAAAGCAGTTACAAACATGTTTCATATTTATATTATCGTAATGTCTCAGCTTTTGTATATGTCACAAGCCTTTTATTTGCCCGGGTTGGCTTCGGTGACATATTGCACAATATCGGCAGAGAGCAACAACTGTCAGGTATGCAATTTTAATACATTTATAATTTTAATAAATATTATGAATAAATAACTAAGTTACTCCACACCACACACTCACACAGTGACCACAGTATATATCTAAAGTGCAGATCTACTAATGATGGCTAATCTTATACTAACGTATACTACTTATAGATCTAGATATATCAAAGTCTAGAAATAGTTTATAAATAGTAAATTATAGTGAATAATAGTCAACTCTGCAAGGTTTGCTGTGTGTTACTCACTAACTGTCAGTCAGTGTGTCACCTGTGTAGTCATGTCATCATGTGGTGTATAACTGTTGATTTATCATACTATCACAATCACAGTATCAGTATCATATAATATTAGATCTAGATCTAATATTATATGAAAAAAAAATTGAGACTAATGGATGGTTTTCACTGTCAAGAAGGTCAAGTCAAAAATACATTATCATTAAATTTTATTTTATGATTTACTTTACTACAGTCTACAGTATCTGACCTCTTAATAATAGCATCCTCTAGAGTCTAGACTCTACTCTAGACATTCTCAAAGAATTACTATTTAGTCTATACTATACTGTCTATACTATTACTATTGGCTATTGGTATTATTTGATAGTATACAGTGACAGTGTAAGTGTAAGTTCTAGACTAATCTAGTAATTCTAACCATTCAAATTCAAATGATCTACTAGGGAGATATAGTACAGTACAGTCAATCTAGTCATTCTAGTGCTAGCTTAGGTTTAGAATCTAGTAGATCTACATTCAATAAATAGACTATTATAGTCCAGTCTCTAGAATCCTAGATCTAGAATTAGTCCCGTCTAGAATGTCTAGATCTAATAAATTTTAATATTAGTAATATCGATTGAAATCTGAGCTTTCACTACTCAGACTACTGTCACCCACAAATCAAGTTATTAGATCTAGATCTTGATAGACTCTCTAGAGATTAGTTCTCTCTAGTCAGTATTCATTCAGTCAGCCGCCAGTCATATTAGCTTAGTGACTACATTCACTGTCACACTTACTTGTATCAAGACATACACACCTAATGCTTTGATAGAACCCTTGTACATACATTCAATTGAATAACTAGATCTTGAAACACTGTTACTTTATTAATAGAATGAAAAATTAATCCTAGGATTAATCTCATCTTTCACTCATTCATAATTAAAAAAAAATTCTTTGCTTGTTTCTTTTATAGTATAATATATATCTATTTGCAGACAAATCTTATGGTCTACGTTAACAGACTTAATACTGTGGAAAATATTGTGCCTTATGAATATCATGAGTAAGTTCATATCTTTAGAAACAAAATGTATTATTAAATAATGCCTAGTTGAAAATAATTTTTTTTTGACAGTACAGATCTAGCTCTTAACTCATAATTTTTTTTATTAGCTTTGACTTCTGTATTCCGGAGTCAGATGTTGCCAATTCACCGACTGAGAATCTGGGTCAAGTAGTATTTGGAGAAAGAATCAGACCATCAATGTATAAGGTATATATATATACGTTCTGACACTAGGTTTAGTCTTCAAAGATTTGTCATTGGTGACTTAATAAATCTTTATTAGAGATGAACGTTTTTTTTTATTTGGCTTAAAATATTATTTACTTATATGAAAAAAATAAATAAATGTGAAAATATTATTTAACAAATTTCAATAAACACATGTGTATGTGAGTATTTTTTATTTACTTTTGCCAGTCATTTCCTGCTCAAATGAGTATAAGAAGATGGTTTTTCAATATTAAATTGGCAGTCAAAATGTAATCAAATTTAAATGTCTGTCATAAAATGTTGTATGTTGAAGAAAAATTATTCTCACCATGATTTCTTGGCAGTTTAGTTGGATAATATTATTTTGTCACACCATTAAATTCATTATCTGATGGAATTTTCACTAATTCTTCACCCAACCTGGACCTATCCTCACCATGCAATGTTTCACTCTTCTTTGTAGTCCTCTATTTGTCTTTCTATAGCCTGTTTTTTTTTTAAATATAGTTATTGATTTGAAAGAAATGTAAATAAAAATTAATATATACATAATAGCTAACAACACAATTAACTATAATAATAGTATATATAGCACTAATGACACTCTTACTTTAGGCCTAAACCTAAAATCCTGTTCATTGTTTACACAATTGAAAATTGACTCTTGTTTTATTTTAGATGAACTTCTCAGAGGATATTACTTGTCGTCAAGTTTGTGAGAAGACTTATTCCAAAGAGGATGGAAAACAGATGGAAAAGCTGACGTTTCTCAAGAGAGGCATTAGTCTAAACTATCAGCACCATTGGTAATAAGATTTACTAGATCAAACTTAGCACTGTGCGCATAAGAGTTTAAATATGTGTGTGTGTGTGTTATAGTCTAAAATGAACATCATTTCTCTTTCTCTCTTTCCTTTTTCTTTTTGTGTGTGTGTTGTGGTGGTGGTTAGGAAGAGAACTTTGAAGCTGTATTACTGATGTGCTAACACTGTTTGTGATTGACAGGATCCTGGATAACATGCCCATAACCTGGTGTTACAAAGTGGAGTCTGGGGACACCTACTGTTCTACTGGTTTCCCCATAGGCTGTTATGTCACGAAACACAGTAAAAGGAAAGACACCTGTATTACTTTAGTAAGTATGGAGACTACATGGTTAACTGGTTGTTGTTAGGTTCAATAATAATTTAGTAACCCCCCCCCTTTTTTTTTTTCTTTTAATAAAAACATTATTATTGTTGAATGTCTCATCAGTCAAACTTTAAGGATCCAGACACTTACTATGTTTACAACCATGTGGATATTTTCATTGACTATCACCCATTGTCAGAAGAAGATTGGGGAACTCAGCACTTAGGGAAAGGTGGTCGTATTGTTTCTGCCAAATTGGTACCTAGAAGGTAAGAAATTGATACAAACTGAACGCTCTCCTTTACCTGGTTGGGGGGGGGGACTCGTACTATTGTTTTCTTTAGTAGATGGACATCCTACCCAGCGTTGCCTAGTTACCTCATTTCTTCATTATTTTTGTTTCAATTGTTTGTATTAAGTTCTTAAAAGAAGGAATATAGTTATATCGCCCTTGTGAATCCCATATATAGCTTTAGAGTTGACCAAAACTGTGTTTGGTCAAGAGTTTCTTATTCCTTGAGATGAAGTATCTATAACTGCTAATTACAATCCTTATTCTTTGAGATTTAGTATCTATAACTGAAGATTTCAATCCTTATTCTTTAAGATGTAGTATCTATAACTGCTAATTACAATCCTTATTATTTAAGATGTAGTATTTGTAACTGCTAATTACAATCCTTATTCTTTAAGATGTATCTGTAACTGCTAATTACAATGCTATGTTTTTGACTGGGTTAGAGACAAAGAAGGAAGGATTTGTCTGAAAAAAGAATTAGCAGATGCAACTGTTCTTGTAATGTCCTTATGTATCCAGAGGTAGAGGTGGAATCTAGCCAACTTCATCATCTTCATTCTCATTCTCAAGTTGGAGGATGACCAGTCTTATGAAATGACTTGCACACTGGTCTCAGATCAGGCTGTTCTCTATACATTTTGTCTTCTGAAGTATCTTGTTTGGGCTTTTGCTTGAATATGCAGCTATCAAAGGCACAATCAGTATTCTCTGGTGACGCTCCACAAGGGCATGATTGGCTAGTTTAAACTTTTATCTTCTTGAATATGTCTTGCCGCATTCTGTTGTGTTCTCTAGGGAGAAGAACAAAATTGTATGTTGATGCAACCCCACCTCCCTTTTTTTAAAAAAACTTTTTAAAGTCATTCACTTAACACACTTCAATCTTTAAAACAAGATAACATCATTTTCTAAAGAGGTATTATGGGGGCCAGTGCCTTGTTAGGGCCTCTTGGTAAAGAAAGCAGTTTTGAAGAACATGGTCAGCATTCTCTGGTGACACTCCACATGGGCAAATTTCACATGTTCAATTTTGAGCTTGCGGTACATATGTTGTCTCATTTTGTTGTGTTCTGTCCTGAGGCGAAAGATTAGATGTTTATCTTGTCGGTATAGCTTATAATAGGCATTATTTTTCTTGTGATTTGGATGAGAGCTTGTCCGTTTTTCATTTATTCTATTCACTATTAATTTCATTTTTTCTGGATAGAGTCCAATGTTTGTGAGTTTGTTCTCCCACACTTAGTAAGTGTGTCAGCCTTCTCATTTCCTTCTAGATCAATATGTGCTGGTACCCATTGAATAACATTCTTTTTGCTGCTGTTGTTGTTGAGCTTTATAAATGCTGTCCTGAGTTATTTTATAAATCAGAGTTTTCCAAGCTTTGGAGGATTGTTTTCACATCAGTTAGAAAGACAGTCTGACTGTGGAGGGTCCTTGGATGATTTACTAGCATGGTAGCTGCTAGTGCTAGTGCTTCCCTTTCTGCTTTGTGGCTGTCAGAGAGCTTTCCAGTTGCAATGGATTTTTCTAGTTTATCTCCATCGGGCCATTGGATGAGTATTCCAGCTTCTCCATTTGTGGTGGCTTTTTGAGATGAACCATCCATGTAAACTCTGATCCATTGATTGTTAGGGTAATGTTTGTAGAAAGAGTTTTCAAAACAATTCCACATTTATTTTTTGTTCCTCTATAAAATGTCTATTTCAGGAGTCTGTTATATTTCTTGTTATTATTAGGCCAGGAGTCTGTTATATTTCTTGTTATTATTAGGCCAGGAGTCTGTTATATTTCTTGTTATTATTAGGCCAGGAGTCTGTTATATTTCTTGTTATTATTAGGCCAGGAGTCTGTTATATTTCTTGTTATTATTAGGCCAGGAGTCTGTTATATTTCTTGTTATTATTAGGCCAGGAGGCTGTTATATTTCTTGTTATTATTAGGCCAGGAGGCTGTTATATTTCTTGTTATTATTAGGCCAGGAGGCTGTTATATTTCTTGTTATTATTAGGCCAGGAGGCTGTTATATTTCTTGTTATTATTAGGCCAGGAGGCTGTTATATTTCTTGTTATTATTAGGCCAGTAGTCTGTTATATTTCTTGTTATTATTAGGCCAGGAGGCTGTTATATTTCTTGTTATTATTAGGCCAGGAGTCTGTTATATTTCTTGTTATTATTAGGCCAGGAGTCTGTTATATTTCTTGTTATTATTAGGCCAGGAGTCTGTTATATTTCTTGTTATTATTAGGCCAGGAGTCTGTTATATTTCTTGTTATTATTAGGCCAGGAGTCTGTTATATTTCTTGTTATTATTAGGCCAGGAGTCTGTTATATTTCTTGTTATTATTAGGCCAGGAGGCTGGGCAGGCTCTTCACTTTAATGTCATCTGTCTTGTTTGTGTTGCTTGTACAAACTAATATAATTCACAAAGAGTAATTTGTGTTTTTTTTTTTTTGCAAGATTGTTATTCAAATACATAATTTAAAATTGTTATTTGTATTTAGTAGAATTGTTTTTCAATGGCAAAAGAAAGAAAAAAATCATAAAGCTGATGATCTTAATTTAATCAATCAGTACAGAACTAACTTTAACTATATAAGGATAGATAAGAGATTCATTACACACAAAATCATAGCTGTGTTTTATTCTTATCAATCAGCATCAATCATCAAGATAAGCCAGATTGTTCCGACAATGCTCCAGTGTTGGGTATTCCTGGGGTACAGCCCGACAAACCTATCAAAATCAAGTACACTTACTCTGTGAAGTGGACGGTAAGCTGTACAATATATTTTGTCATTCTGTAAACTGTAGTGCTTTTAGTTTGAACATATTTCATTAATTGCAACTTTATAAAAATTATTAGGATAACAAGAACATTAAATGGACTTCTCGTTGGGACTATATTTTGGACTCCATGCCCCACACTAACATTCAATGGTTCAGGTACGTCGCATGCTGGTTCATTTTGTTTCAAGTTAAACTCAGTGTAAAATAGAAAAGTTCTGTTTGGAACAGAATTGAAGTAATGGAATTAAGTTTTGAAATGGTATCTTTATTTCTCTTCAGCATCATGAATTCTTTGGTTATTGTGGTCTTTCTGTCTGGTATGGTTGCCATGATCATGTTGAGAACTCTTCACAAAGACATTGCTCGCTACAACCAAATGGATAGCATGGTAACATACAGCTTTTGAAATGCCAATGAGAATGTTTTTAAATATAATTATTATCCTCTAATATGTATATTTTCATTGGACTATGCTATTGGTTGAATAGGAAGATGCTCAAGAAGAATTTGGTTGGAAGTTGGTCCATGGTGATGTGTTCAGACCACCAAGAAAGGGCATGTTTTTGGCTGTCCTTGTAGGCAATGGTACACAGCTCTTCTTTATGACTCTGATCACATTAGGTAAGTTTGCCTGCAAACACTTGGGCTCAAATATATACAAAAAGATTTTTTTGTACTGAATCTCAACTTTTATTTGAGTCTGCTTTCTTATGCAGAAAATATCAATGAAACACATTAGTGGCATCTATTTGTGGACACTTTGGTAGAAGCATACTGATAATGTACTGCATTCTTACAAAATGTAAGCTTTAGGACATGCAAGAAGTGCTCCCAGTGTAATATTTTTACTTGCCACTTGACTGTTTTTTTTTACAATACCTCTATTCTAGTCAGAAATTGTGGAACCTTGGTGGGTGTAACCTAGACATGGATCTTAAAAACGGCTCCAAATATTTTTCTACAAATTTATCTCAGATGTATATCATTTGTAAAAGAATTACTAGCTCCTTGGCTACACTGGGAAAACTCTTGAAAGTTATAATTTTTCTAATTAAAAAAAGAATGTACTTATACTGAATTGACTATGCGTCTTCAGGTATTTCCGTAAGTAGGCATTCTTTCAAGAGTTGAATAAATAATTGTTCAGGAACGTTTAGCGCATCATCTTCTAATTCTAGATGTATAGGCCTATTATTGGAATATTATAAAGTCTAGTAGATCTATATATTTGGTTAACCAGGATTCTTTCTCAGGGAAAAGGGGTGGGGGTAAAAATGTTCAATTTGTAAAAATCTAACATTCATTGGTTATTAAGACAAAAATAATCGCTCTATAAGTTGTGTAAAGGAGATATTGTCTTATATTGATATCTATATGGCGAGAAGATCGCCCGCCAATTGTATTTGAAAACAACTAAGCTTACTGCATTCACTAGCGGCTTACTCATCTTTGATGATGACATACCTGAGTGGAACTACTTTTCTGAATGTATAACATTTGTTTTTTTTTAGTCATTGTCTTTTTTTTCTTTCAGTTTTTGCCTGTTTAGGTTTCCTTTCACCAGCTAATCGAGGAGCTCTCATGACTTGTGCTTTGGTAAGGTTCAAAGCTTTTAGCTCAATTTTAATTAGGAATTACTGAATTAGATAACATTCTTGCTTAGTTTATTCTGAGTGGAATCATTGATAATGATATTGTTTTTCCTAGGTACTATATGTATGTCTGGGCACACCAGCAGGCTATGTGTCAGCTAGAATGTACAAAAGTAAGTTTATATGTAGATTGTATAGTTGTTTTATTCCATTAGTTTAATGAATTGCATTTTTGGTTTACTCATTTTTGGTAATGTATTAGTAAGATTTAATTAATTTTTTTTTTTTAGCTTTTGGTGGTGAGAAGTGGAAATCTAATGTGATACTGACAGCATTTTTCTGCCCTGGGTAATTGTTGCATTTATGTTGTGCTTCATTCAAATGATTGTATTATGAATAGTTTTGTTGATTTTAGCCATTTTATAAATGCATTTGTACTTGTTTTAAAAATTTCTCTTTTTTTTTTTTCCAGGTTAGTTTTTGCTGTTTTCTTTTTATTAAATCTTGTTCTGTGGGCCAAGGGAAGCTCTGCTGCTATTCCATTCACCACATTGATAGCCTTGCTGGCGCTCTGGTTTGGGATATCAGTGCCACTCACTTTTGTTGGAGCTTACTTTGGATTTAGGAAAAGGGTTTGTTATTCTACAACCTTTTTTGGTGTCTAAACATTTAAACAACTTCAAAATTATTTAGTGTATTTTTACTTGTGCTCAATTTTTTTTTTTTTTTTTCAGCCTATTGAACACCCAACTCGGACCAATCAGATTCCCCGTCAGATTCCGGAACAGTCTCTGTACACACGACCTTTACCAGGCATCATCATGGGAGGTGTCTTGCCTTTTGGGTGCATTTTTATACAGCTGTTTTTCATTCTCAATAGTATTTGGTAAGTATTAAAGAGGTTTCGTGTGTTGGCTTTTTTTATTCTCATTAGTATTTGGAAAGTAGTAAAGAGGTTTTGTGTGTTAGGGTTTTAATTGTTCAGTTGATAAGCTGAGATTTCATGCAAGATAGCAAACTTTCAGTACTAGGATTTTTTTTAAAAAAGTTACAAATCTTCATACTTTCACATTTATTGTGGGGGAAACGGTTAATATTAAAAATTCAGGTATATATGTAATTAGTACTATTTCTTTATTTAAAAACAATATATCCTATTAGCAAACTATGACATCTGTTGTGCAGGTCTCATCAGACGTACTACATGTTTGGATTCCTATTTTTGGTCTTCATCATCCTCATCATCACCTGTAGTGAAGCCACCATACTTCTTTGCTACTTCCACTTGTGTGCTGAGGTTTGTGGTCTAGAACCTGTTCAAAACTTAAGTTGCGTGCTTATGAAATATTAATCTGAACAGTTTGTTTCGTTTTCAACCCATTGATTTTGCTGTTAATGTTCTGTTTTAGGACTACCATTGGTGGTGGCGATCTTTCTTGACCAGTGGATTCACAGCCATCTACTTTTTCTTTTACTGCATCCATTTCTTCTTCACCAAGCTGGAGATGAGTGGATTCACAAACACTTTCCTGTACTTTGGCTACACTGGGATCATTGTTTTCTTGTTTTTCATCACCACAGGTAAGGCGATTACTTTAAGTTTGTTTACAAATAGAAACAAAAAAACAACTTTTGTTTCATTTCACTTTTCACACCACTATAGTTAAAAAAAAATGTCTTGTATTGGTTTAATTTCAATTTTCTGAAAAATAAATTACTAATTGTTTCTCATCTTCCCATTTTTCCAGTTCCTAAACCATAGTGATCACTACTGATAATGCAAAATTTAGCGTTTTTTATTTTACTTCAATTTTTGCATTGAAATCATAGTTTTTAGCATCCCACTTTCCCATTCTTGGGCGCTTGATGCAACCCTTGCAATCTATGGCCTCATTTACTAAATAAATGAGCAGCAAATCTTTTTATTTGTTTCCTCACTATTATCATTCCTGCTTTTTTTTTTTTTTTTTTTTGTTGTTAAATTCTTGCTTTAAGTCAAATTTAGGGTCTTTAAGATAGTTCTAGACTTTTTGGATATTCCTATTCATGTCAGAAGCTATCTTTTTGGTGTATCTGGCATACAGAATACAGGCAGTTTTAAGAAGCTTTATATTTTTCAAGGAACATGTTTTTGTGTGTGTGTGTGTGTGTGCACTTTTTATGTCAGAATCCCATTGTTAAGCAAATGGGCAAATCATGAAAAAGGTAATAAAGCAACATTGATGACACTTTGATCATTTAGTTGGCAACAGTAATCTTTCAGTGTAGCCTCTTTGATATTATTCCTTTTTTTTTTTTTTTTTCTTCAGCTGAATATATTACAACCAACTTTAGTTTTAACATTTTCCATCATGCAGTATTGATTGGTTTTGGTTTTCTTTGTTTACAGGTTCCATTGGATTCTTTGCCTGTTTTTGGTTTGTTTCAAAGATCTACAGTGTTGTGAAGGTGGATTGAATGACTTTTTTTTCATGGGAATGTTACATAGAAAAAGAAATATAGTTGATTTATCTAACAGTTTTTTTTTTGTTTGACAATAAGGAAAAAAATATTAATTAACACATTTATATTGTCAGTTGTCTT
Source organism: Biomphalaria glabrata (assembly GCF_947242115.1). Lineage (NCBI taxonomy): Eukaryota > Metazoa > Mollusca > Gastropoda > Planorbidae > Biomphalaria > Biomphalaria glabrata. Next base: position 3,319,601 of record NC_074725.1, read on the forward strand.
GTATTTTTTTTTTGTTGCACTAGGCTAATTAGTTGGTAATCATTATATTATTAATTTATTTTGGCTTATATGTGTCATTGTAAGTACAATGTTTGTAAAGAAATACATGACCAAGTTATAAACTTCAAAGGAATGTAACTTGTGAATGCAGAATACAAAGTTCTCCTTTACATTACTTCTTATTAGAACCATGTCCATCTTTGAACTTTTTGTTTGGGAGGGTTGAAACCTTGTTTTAGTATTTTCAATTTGAATTGTATGTTGTATATAGTATATGTAGATATATAATATACATGGTTTAATTATTATTTTTTGTTTACATTGGGAGCTTTTTTTTTAGACTGGTATACATCCATCCAGAAATGTGTTTGTTGCCATAATAATGTTCATTTTGAATCGTTCTCATATGTTTCATTTTGTGGTGTACATTCAGCACGATTTCATGACATGTTTGTTCATCATTATTATAACACAAGTTTCCAGAATTGTCTGAACTGTGTCTAGTTCCTAATGGCTCAACCTATGTTTCAAAACCTATGACCGAGTTTGGACAGTTTAATTGATTCAGGATTCTCAAAATGTCCTCACATTTCAAGGATCACAGAGCTTCATGATTCATAGTTTGAGAACCACAGCTAAATAAAAAAAAATCTTTCAACAACTAATGAAATCAAAACATTCACTTGGCTGTCAATTTTTATGAAGCACAGTGAGTTTTATTATTGTTAGAATGTATTTCTACTTTAAGAAGAAAATGTTCACTTTATTGACAGTCTGAACAAAACTTATGTTTTCTTTTGAAATTGTAGAGACAAAATTTCCTAATGTGTATCTTGTATGTAATAGTCTGAACAAACTGTCCTCTGCTGTTCAAATGAAGGGTTAAATGTGTCTTTATTGTAACAATTACACTAACCTAATGTGATATATTATGTGATGTACTTTTCAAATATAGATTTATTTTTCATACATTTATTCAAATTCATTAACTCTTTCTCCTGAGTGATGATACCGTCGTTGATTAGACCTAATTAAATTAACTTAATTTTTGAGTTTGTAGACTTCAATTTTGTGCTATCTATACCACTTAAAATATTTTCTAATTAAAATAAAAACGTAATTGTAGTTTAATCATAACAGGGCAGTGAAATACAAATGGGAAAAATGAATAATTCCTTTTGAACGCGGAAAATAATTACAGAGAGATTATGTTAAACCTGATTAATCATAAAAATCTTTCTCTTTTAAAGCTATATTATTTTCTCAAAGTGGCCCTTTTATAAAAATGTTGAGAAGTTTTGCAAAAAATATAAGGAATTATGAAATCTAGTCAAACATGATCTTGATTAGTTTGATATGTAGACTTAAAGTATTTAACAAGAGGACTTAGAACAAACACAATAATGTTTTGTAGTTATCTCCGCTTTGTTTGAACTTGTAGTGAATTTCTGATATTGGTCTGCTTAGATCTCTATAACAAAAAAATTCTGTACATTATTATGAAACATAATGGTCTTTAAATTATTATTATTATTATTACTAACACTGTTGCTTTATATATTTAATTTGTGGCTGTTTTGTATGGTATTTATAACACTTTTTCCCATATAGTGCAAGCTTTTTCTACATTGCTACATACATTGACTAACTCTCATTGATTGCTGTACTGTCATATTAAAATTGTGGCTTCATTTGTTTGATTGTTTCCTGTACACCATGCCCCTGCATTCCACGACCTCACTCTCCAACTTCTCAAGATGCAGAATATTATTTTGTGTGTGGAGAATTTGATAACGGGTGGGTCAACCTGCTCATGTTTGCAATGGTTGCACAAATGATTATCATCCATCTATGCAATTGATCATCATTAAGTTTCTTTACTAGTGTGTCCAAACCTTAGGTCATTGTTGTAACTGCCAAGAGTGATGAATCATAACCTGACCAGCTATAGTGAATTGCTTACAATGTGTGTGCTTCATTTAGTTCAGCTGATCAATCATATCATCTCAAAATATGTTTTTTTTTAATTGATCTATCATTTCAAACATTCTTTATGCCTTTGAAGTATTTGTTACTTTTCCAGAAAATTTAACAATGTACATTTGTGACTGTATGCATCGAGGGTCGAATAAAGATTTTTAATGAAAAACTTTTGTCGTTTCACAATAATACCCCGGTATATTGTCAGATCCAGCACTACAACAAAAAGGAAGTCAGTCATTCTTATCCTACACCCCCACTCTAAATATTCACAACTGTAATCAATCAATGAGACTATTATTATCAGTAAGACTTGGAGGAAATTGTTTTTTCAGGATTTTTGTACACCTCTTGTAATACAACTTCTTACATGTAGAGTTTTATCAATAGATTATGCATAGACATTGTACACCTGCAATAAGTTTACTTTACATCAGTGCTTATCAAACTGGTATACCACTGGTGGTAGTTCCATGCTTAGTGGGACTCGTAAGGTCCCTTATTTTCCACTTATCGATCTGTTTTTCCCCTCTCCAAGTTTATCTCTAGGTATGTGAACAATCCAAAACCAAGAACCAAAATAATTAAAATGTCTGCTTTTAATTAATAACCCTAGTTGTAGATTAATAAAAATTGAGAAAGGAGGTAAGACCAGTTGCTTGCCAGTTTGGCTTTTTTCTTCTCTCATTTCTTCAGTGAGTTCCAGTGTTTGCCTCCAAGAAAGTGGTGTGTTTCTAATCTTAGTGAAGTTTTACCACATGCAGTCCCTTTAAGGAGGACGAAGTCAATATCAGGAAAGTGCCAACATATAAATGTTAAGAATCACAAAGCAGGGGGGCAAGTTGACTCTGATGCCAGGACAACATTGAAAGACAGACCACCAACGAAGACAATGAACGCTGCACCTTATTGCAAGTAAAGAGAAAACTATTTGCACATGGTTCTTTCAAACAAGTGTAGGAAGCCATCTTTACCAACACAGCTCAAAGCAAACAGGGCAGGCAGTGTTCAGAAAATGTTATGTAACTGACAAGTGTTTGCAGGCCTCATACGTTCCTTTGGGCAGGTCATGCAAACCTGGAAGAGGTCTGTCATCAGTGAAGATGAGGATACTGGAATGACATGGGAGCAGATGACAAAAGCTTCTCAGACTGAGTTCAGTGGAGAGGTGTTGTTGGTGTGGTTGCAGCCCTATGCTCCCCAGGGAGTTAACAGAATTAAGTAATATGTTCCTTCATTGCTAGCATCAAAAGAAAAATGCTCCAGACTGTCGAGAAAAATTAATGTGGTTCTTCAGTGGACTGGTCATCACCTAGTGGTACTTGTTTAAAGATGTTAAAAAGTACTATTGTACATAATTTTGAATTTTAGAAATTGTATGAAACTAAATTTTGTGTTGGGGCCAACTTTTCACTGCCATGGAAAATGACATGCTCTTCTGCTCCTCACTGCTTTCATCAAGTTAATAACAAACTTTATTAAATGTATTTAAATAAAATAAACACATATATAAATGTATAAACAACAGAGTACACTTTTGGAGAATCAATTTAAACAGCACAAGCAAGGAGGACAAAATAAAACTGCCTATTTCAACTTCTAAATACAAACTTATTATGCATACTCCCTATAAAAAAAAAAAGATTAACTCTATGTACCCAGTATATTTGTCATCTTTGCCTCTAAAACATCTTTTAGTATATCTCAGCATTCCCAAGTGATAAATTTGAAAAGTTAAAAATAGCATGCAGAGCTGGGTGGAGCCCTTAAGATCCTGAAATTAAAAATTCCTGACTTCAGGATTGGAAGCTAAGGGCTTTACCAATTAACCACTGCGCCTCTAATCAGAGTAATCTGTGTAGTTATTTATTTTCTTAACTGGAATACTTTGTTGATTTTTAATAAACACCTTGCCAGATAAGCAGCACACACAGAGACAGAATTAGCTAGTGAGATCTGTGAAGTTCTTTTAGCTCTGGCTTAATCTACATTAAAACATGCAGAATTTCTATTCATGATAAATGTCAATCTTGCCAAATTTCTTGAATTAAAAAAAAAGACAAATACTATATGAAAATTTTAAATATTTATTAGCAAAAAAAAAAAAAAACAACAACAGTCCAATACAAGTTTGCTGAGGCCTCTACTGAGTTGAATATAATCTACTTCTTGCGCCCACCTCTCTCTTTCAACTGCAGTTGAACTGTGGCACCGTTCAGGAAATTATAGAAAGCTAAGCTGTTGGAATCCTTGATAAACATGCCCTGCAAGTACAAACAGGCATTAAATATTCACATTTAGAAAGGTCAGATATTTCTTTCTGAAGATGGGATAACAGATTTGAAAATAATTCCAATTATCTTACTAAATTATCTATAACTATGAATCTGCTTTGCCAACTTTCCAATTTTGTGTTGATGATATTTTTAAGACTTAGGGACTCTGTCACATATAAAAATAAACTCAAGGGAGAAGAATGTCAAGATAATTAAAAAAAAAACAAAAAACAACTCATGAAGGAATAATTATTTCCATTCGACTTATCAAGAAGAAAGAGGGATAAATAAATATTAAAAATATAGAAATACTGGAAACCAAACTGTCTGGTGTCTGGAAAAAAAAATAAATGTCTAAAACCCCCTCGGTGGAAGGAAGAGTTAAAAGGCATTCACATTTTTTTTCAAGGGACAAACATTTGTTGTATTTGGTTTGCAGTTATAAATCCCTATTCTATAAATTACATAATGACCCAATGGTAAATGTAAATATTTGTTTGAGTTCTTCTTCTTCATTCTCATTGTTATGTTGGAGTGTTCAGATGAGTAGACCAATACATGAGATGAACTGCACAGTGGTTTCCAAATCAGGGAGCTCTCCATACAGTTTTCTTTCTATTGGGGTGATTTGGGGCCAATGTCTTATACGGGCCTCTTGGTAAAGAGAGCAGTTTTGGAGGACGTGGTCTGCATTCTCTGGTGATACTCCACATGGGCAGATTTCACTGGTTCCAATTTTGAGCTTCCGGTACATGTGTTTTTGTTTGAGTGGTGTCACAGAAAAAAGGTTAAAGTAGATGTTGCTGTACAGAGAGAAATTTTTCTATCCTTTACTCTCGCAATTGCTCGAGGGCTGTATCTTCAATGCCTTCCTTCTGTTGTAATATCAACTTTTTCAAAGCACTTCACTTTGAATAAAGTTTTCAATAATGCACTTCAGTTGCTACATATGGATATTTAACCTATGTGCCTCTCTACAGCTAATATAGTAAGAATAAAACTCTTAGTTATTTTATTGGACAAGATTTGAACTGAACTTTCAACTACTAATGTATAACTACAAAATATTTAGACTTAACAATTAATAACTTCAAACATCTATGTCTAGACTAGTAGTAGTGGGTGGGAATAAATAATTTAGAAACCAAACATTCATAAAACTGAGACCCAGAGTCAACCTATTTTTCCCTGGAACTTGTTTATGTATCAGCATGCTACTCTTCACTTACCTCATACTGAAGTTTCTGTTTGCCCGCGGCCAGTCCAAGTGTTTCATGTAACTTGACTTTAAGAACAGACACCTAAGCAGAAGAGTTGAACAATAAATACGTGATGTGGATATTTGGTAGATTTGTATCAGCAGAAGAGTTGAACAATAAATACGTGATGTGGATATTTGATAGATTTGTATCAGCAGAAGAGTTGAACAATAAATACGTGATGTGGATATTTGGTAGATTTGTATCAGCAGAAGAGTTGAACAATACATACGTGATGTGGATATTTGGTAGATTTGTATCAGCAGAAGAGTTGAACAATAAATACGTGATGTGGATATTTGGTAGATTTGTATCAGCAGAAGAGTTGAACAATAAATACGTGATGTGGATATTTGGTAGATTTGTATCAGCAGAAGAGTTGAACAATAAATACGTGATGTGGATATTTGGTAGATTTGTATCAGCAGAAGAGTTGAACAATAAATACGTGATGTGTATATTTGATAGATTTGTATCAGCAGAAGAGTTGAACAATAAATATGTGATGTAGCTATTTGGTAGATTTGTATCAGCAGAATAGTTGAACAATAAATATGTGATGTAGCTAGTTGGTAGATTTGTATCAGCAGAAGAGTTGAACAATAAATATGTGATGTAGCTATTTGGTAGATTTGTATCAGCAGAAGAGTTGAACAATAAATACGTGATGTGGATATTTGGTAGATTTGTATCAGCAGAAGAGTTGAACAATAAATACGTGATGTGGATATTTGGTAGATTTGTATCAGCAGAAGAGTTGAACAATAAATACGTGATGTGGCTATTTGGTAGATTTGTATCAGCAGAAGAGTTGAACAATAAATACGTGATGTGGCTATTTGGTAGATTTGTCTATCATCGAGTGCAAGGAACAAAAAGATACTAGTTCTAAGCACAAAATGAAGTTCCACAGTGTAGAGAGTTAGAATGATGAGACTTACTGAGTCTGTGATGGGCAAGGTGAACTCCAGCTTTTGTCCCTTCAAGTTTAACTCTGGTTTGTCTGCAATATTGGGGACCATCACCTGGACCTTGACATTGCCCTGAGATACAAATATTACATACATTAGTTCCAGAAGATCAAAGACAAAAATCAAGATTTGAAAATTTAAGAAATAATTTGTGAATTTGTATGTTCTTTTTTTTTTTAAAACTTAAAGTGTATAACATTGGCTAGTTTATAAAATATAATTGTGAAGCTAAGCACTGAAGTAATGAATGATGCATAAATCTAGAATATATAATAGGACTACTTGTACAAGATACTTTTTTAATGATGAAATATAGCAAAGTAATAGGTTGAATATTTGCTGCTTGATCACAAAATGATTAAGAAAGGACATAGCAAGCTTTCACATTGTCAACAAATTTCTTTGATTTATGAGTCATTTTAATCAATGTTTAAAGGAAAAATATTCAACTAGCCATCTCTATACACATGACTATATTGTTAAAACTTTGCAAAACAAAGAATTGTACTTAGTATGGTGCTGAAAGCATGCATTTCATTCCTGTATGTAAGCTTTCAATACCTGCTTTTGATAAGTTCTAACCAATACTGCAGCTGCCTTTCCTACACTAACATATCATCCTCCAATGAAAGACTAACTCCTAGTGCTTAAATAAAACTCACCTTGTGAGTTTGCAGGAAGACATCTTCTGGGATCAGATTTTCTTCTGTCTTCTGTTTCTTGCTTGGTGGCTCCTCTGTGGGGACTGGTGCACCGCCAATACCAGGAGGTCTTATGGGGATAGCAGGGGCCATCATAGGAGCTGAGGGCGGCATGGCCATTCCCATTGGGGCCATCATTGGTGGTCGAGCCATACCTTAAAGAGTAATTAGTGTCATAAAAGTATCTAACATTGTTAAAAACATTCGAATACATATTTTACTTATGAAGCATAATAAAGTTTCAAGACCTACAACTGTTTTTAGACATTGAATAAATTTGTATTGACTTTAGCATAATGATTTTTACAATTAAGCTTTTCTAATAGTTTGACCTTTTGACCAACCAACTCTAAGCTCAATTAATGGAAGTTCAAGGACTTACCCATCATCATCGGAGGCCTTGGTGGAACAACCATCATAGGAGGCATGCCTATGGGAGGCCCAGCTATCATGGGGTGGGCCATGGGAGGCATGGCAGGGCGTAACTGCTGGGGAGGGGCAGGAGGAGGTGGGGGAACTATGGCAGCCACAGGGGGCGGTGGCGGAGCATTGGTCCCCGCTGATGGCGGAGGAGGGGGCAGTGGCGGGGCAACTTTAGGCACAGCAGGTCCAATTTTTTCTTTCTCCTCATCGTGCCTGTACAGAGCAATATAAATGAGATATCAAATGACATTCAAACATGCACAACTACTGACTATTCTAGGCTATGGTGTATAAAACCCAGTATCAAGTTGGGCACAAATAGAATAAAATGTTTTGATGTTGAATTAAAAAAAAAAAAGAATACATGAGTGAATATTGAAACTAAATCTAATCAAAGACTAATGAAACTGTAACTGTGACTAAAAGTATTCCCCCCCCCCCCTCCTCAAACTAATGTAAAGAAGTACTGGACTCAGTCTGATGATATAGTTTAACATTTCCATTAGTTAAAAAAAAAGCAACAACCTCTTGAATCGATTTATGGAATATGAATAACATTAAGTAAATTTTTTAAAGCACATTCCAACAAAATAATTACTTTTTTTAAAAACTGGTTCTTTCATGCATATATCCTCTTGATTGCCCCAGATACCAGGATATTAGGGGAAATTTTTTTAGAGCCATCAACTTAAAAACACTGTTCGATAGTGTCGACCCTGGGTGAGTTTGAGTTTTGGCACGGGCACAACATGGCCTAAATTGTGCCGACGTGCCAAAATCTCTAACTTTTATGCATCGATTGAAAGCTTGATGAGCAAAATTAAACTTCTCTTTTCAAAAACAACAATGGTTAAGAACATAGTTTATTATATATCTTTTCCGTTCTGTATTATCTAATTAAAGTCTTGTGTCAACTAGAAATGTATCCCACATTCCAGCAACAAAAAATGTACCATACATGACCATAGATTAAGTGCTGATCTATTTGTGAATATGCAGAGTAAAAACTTTCCCAACTCTGGTTACTGAACTAAAAAAAACATATCTATAAAATGAGACTTGAACATTTCTACTTACACTAGCCCTTTGGCTCTATGTATGGTGGCAATCTGCTCTTCAATGGAAATGTTTTCTCTTGCCAGCTGAGACACTTTCTCCATGGATGCTGTGTGTCCATCCCAAACCACTTTAGTCTCTTTCTTTTCTTCTTCACCAATCTGACATCAAGTAAGAACATCAAATCAACTCAATCTAAAGAACTTTAAAACTTAGGTTTTAGACTGGTTTATACAGAATACAAATTGTGAACATCATGAAGAGCATTCACTTTTCGGTTATTTGGGTAGATGTTTTATACAAATGGAATTTGATTCCAGTCTGATTTTTCATATAAACTATCACAAAGTTTAGACCTTGAAACAAAAATTGCACATTTTTTGGAACTCAATATCACACTCTGGGCATAGTGTCATAACTGGGGTGTATCGATTCATGCAAATCATCCCATATTTTGAATAAAAAAACAACAATAAGGAATAATTAAATTATTACCTTTTTACCAATCTGCGTTTCTTCAGTACCAATACCGAAAATATCTGTACGTCTCTCGGCCAACAATTTGAGGTTCGAGTCTATGGCAGAGCCAGGAGCAAATACCTCCTCCTGGTCAGATTTATCTGCAAGTGACCGCTGACGATCCTCCATCCATTTGGGATCCAACAAACCTTACAGGTAGATATAAAAAACAATAGTTATGGTCATTTATTAATCTTAAATTGCTAAACCATTTACAAAGAAAATAAAATTTCATTTATTCAGCGAATAAATTGTAAATGTAAAAAACAACCGTAACAAAAGGAAGAATTGATTTTAACAAAAAAATATCAATTTCCAATTTTAAAAATGTAATAAATATGCAAAAAAGTTTGAAAATATAAAATACTTGGAAAATGTACCACAAAATTTTGCTCAGACATATGGTATGTCATTAGGCTAACATATGGAGTCAGGGCTGATCTAGACAAAGTTTCTGAAATTTCCATACTCTTAAAACAAGGAAACATTAATTTTTTTCTCATCAAGGCAAAGTCAACATTACTTAGCTGGCCATTCACCAAGTTTGATAAGAGCTGTAACACATTTTGTGCTTCTCAGAAACTAGAAATAAACATTTGTGTTGAACTCACCGATACGCATGTGTTCCTGGACTTTGTGTGCCGGGATTTTCTCACCAGTGATTGGAGAAATCATAAATTGGTCAGGACTAGGCTCCGCTGGCGGGGCTGGCTTGGCTGTAAAAAAAAAGATAAAGCTGTTAGGCTCAGACAACCGAGTCAAAAGAAATAAATTCATGTCTTTCTATTACATATATATATTAATATTTTTAAATTGAATTAATGTTTCCAAAATATTACCTAAAAAAAGAGAACTGATCATCTTTTTATTTCTATTTTCTTTTAAATTTCTGACACTGCATTGAAACTAGCCTTCCTCCCAAACAAACCCAGCCTGCAATCCATTGGCTAGTTCCTTTTATATTATCCATCTGACCTGGATTATGTAAGGCCAGCAATATCAGTCTAAAACTAGTTCATAGTTTGCACACACCTTGGTCTCACTTCTAGGAAGTCCAAGTCAAGACTATCATTTTTTGGTTTAAGTGTTTTGATCCCTTAACTCAATGATGCCCAAAATACAGCCTGAGGGCCAGATCTGGCCCGTGATGTGCTTCCTTCCGGCCCACCAAAATGCCGGCACAAAATATAGAAAATCCCCCCTTCCCACCCTAAAAACGTTTTGAAAATTATCTTTACCTAAGTTAGGCCTAATGGATTCGTACCAAGGCATTTAACATTAGTGTGTTCATGAAATAGGACTCAGAATATAGAATCTACTTGGAAAAGTGAACGGATCTTTACCTTTTTGTAGAATATCATACCATGCTAGCCAATATGTTTGTTTTTATAAAGAAAGAGTAGTGTATTAAAAACCAATAACAACGAAACATAAACAGAACTTACGCAATTTTCTGAAGCGTACAGAGAAAATTCAAATATATCCCAATAATTCAGTGTAAGTACTAGATCCTCGGATCTCAAATAAAAGAGTTTCAGGTCAATTTCATTACTTTTGTGCATCTTTTCCATCATGTGGCCCACAGCACTAGTGTTAGAAATTAAAATGGTCCGCAGATCGAATTAGGTTGGGCATCACTGCCTTAACTGATCCAAGCAACATACTCAAAAGGAAATTAAACAATCTTTTCTAAAACTGAATGATACCCAAATCTTCAAGTAAGTTTCTAAAACTGCAATCTCTTAACACTCAGTAGGATGTGTGGCTAAGTGACATTAACCACTTGGGTACATTACAAGGAGGCTGAGTTCAAATCCTGACTCATGCTGAATTGTGTTTGCTGAATGCCTAATTGCAGCACAGAAACCCACTTCCCTAAGTTTACAAAAGAGATTGGACCATAGCACATTCAGCATGCTATAACATAAAAGATGCACTATACTAAGCAAGTCTTGGAAAAAAAAAAAGAAATGACCACATTGAAAATGTCTACCTTTTGGATTGTAGTCCTTTTTGATAACCACTCGCTCTGGAGCAGGAGGAAGTGGAGGTGGAGGAGCCTCCTTTGGAGGTGGGGGAGGGGGTGGTGGCGGTGGCGCAAGTCTTCCTCTTGGTGTTTCATCTTCTTCCTCTGAATCCTCTTCTGATTCTTCCATGTCCTTTAGAAAGCAAACATACCAGTGATCAATAAAGCACTTGCTAATAATACCACTACTAATAATTATAATAATAATAAAAAGGCTTGTCTTCAAGTCCAAAGATTATTGAGGAATGCAGTATTTCCCTTAGCCCCAGCTGCCGCCTACAAAGCACTTGCTAATCATGTATTAATTTGATGTAAACAAGAAAATATTTCTTAATACTTATCCATCCATCCATCCCAGTGGCGCTACAGCCCATGGAGGGCTCTGGCCTGCTTTAACACATCCTTCCATTCAGATCTCTCCTGGGCCTTTCGTCTCCACGCCCTAACCCCAAGCTGCTTCAGATCTGCTTCCACGTCATCTATCCATCGCATTCGGGGTCTGCCTTTGGGTCGCCTGCCTTTTGGTTTTTGCCTGTATACGATTTTCGCCCCTCTGTTGTCTGACATTCTTTCAAGGTGACCTGCCCAACGTAGTCTGTTCTTTTTTATTTTGTTCACTATTGGTGGGTCTTCATATAATTGATATAACTCATGGTTAGTGCGTGTCCTCCACCCTGTTTCATCCTGTATGCAGGGTTCATTTCATGAATGATTTTCCAGGTATTTTCCAGGTATTCAAGGTAGAGTTTTAGATTTTCAAGGTATGCATCGCACCATAGCAAGCAATATATATGTATAAATATTTACATACAACTTTTTACATACATTTAAAAGGGGGCACGGTGGTCGAATGGTTAAGCGCTTGGCTTCCGAACCTGAGGTTCTGGGTTCGAATCCTGGTGAAGACCGGGATTTTGAATTTCTGGATTTTTAGGGCCCCCCTGAGTCAACCCAACTCTAGTGGGTACCTGACTTTAGTTGGGGGAAGTAAAGGCGGTTGGTCGTTGTGCTGGCCACTTAACACCCTGCTCACAAGAAACAGATGACCTTAACATCATCTGCCCCATAGATCGCAAGGTCTGAAAAGGGAAACTTTACTAATACATTTAAAAACACACACAAGCTTGCATTACAGAAGAATAACTTTTTTAAAATATGAGATGTAATTCAGCTAAAACTGTTGCAATCTGAAGTTGGAAATTTTCTTAAATTGACATAGATTTGTAAAAAAAATATTTCATTCTTACTATAGCAGTTGACTTGCTTTCCATCAGTTTTAACCAAAATAACTCTACGGGCTTTTCTACAGCTGTGTGCGAAATATTTTCGTTAAATCTACAGTAGATCTAAATTTAAGTCACTAAATTCGCGGACTTTTCACGGCTGTGAGAGAATTATCTTCACTCTATTCTATTGGATTAGCGTAAATTAAGTCTCGATCTAAGTCTAAGTCACTAAATTCGCGGACTTTTTCGAATTATCTTCACTGAATCAACATAAATCTAGTCCCTAAAATTCGTGGACTTTTCACGGCTGTGTGCGAATTATTTTCACTGAATCTACCGTAAATCTAGAGTCTAGATCTAAATCACTAACTTCGCGGAATTTTCACAGCTGTGTGTGAATTATTTTCACTGAATCTACAGTAAATCTAGAGTCTAGATCTAAGTCATTAACTTCGCGGACTTTTCACGGCTGTGTGCGAATTATTTTCATTGAATCTACCGTAAATCTAGAGTCTAGATCTAAGTCACTAACGTCGCGGACTTTTCACGGCTGTCACTGCTTCTACAGTCTAGATCTAATTAAGTCACTACATTGGCGGACTTTTCACGGCTGTGTGCGAATTATCTTCACTGAATCTATCGTAGATCTAGACTCTATAGATTCTAACTCAATGTCACTAAACTTCGCAGACTTTTAACGGCTGTGAGAGAATTATCTTCACTAGATTCCAGTGATTTAGCGTAAATCTAGTGTATTTCTAGAGCAATCTAGACATTAGATGTACCTGTGTCTAGATCCTTAAATTAACTAAAATTCACTGAGTTTTCATGTTAAGCGCGAATTATCTTAACTAGATCTAACTAAGATCTAAATTTAGATACTATTTCTAGCTAGATGAGAAGGATGGATGGTGAGAAGATTCAAAAGTAAAGTACCGGTAGCAATTATACTTAAACACTGAATCATAATCTCCAAATACAAAATCTAATACAATACTCAGAAAGACACAAAGATAAGATGATATACGGACTTTCCACGCGAAGTGACTCTTACTGTTACAAGAAGAAGATTTTCGGCGAGGGAGGGCCCGGAGGGGTGTAGCCTTCACATTAGGCTGCTAATTGCTCTAGTTATAGACAATAGTCACTACAGACTAGATCTAGCGCGTCTTCAGTCGTAACAGTGAAAGGAAAACATTGCTAAGTGAAATGCTTGCTTGAGCCAAGGTCGTTTTCAATCACGAGGTCGCGCTTCACAAGTGGGTGAAAGGCGGTGTAGACGCGTCGTCACTGGTCAGCTCATTGTAACCGGGGAAAATACGAAAATAAACACCAGGTATCGGGAGGGAAAGAACTCAAGGTCCAGTTTTAAAATTCAAGGTTTTTTCCCGTTTTTTTTACGAAATTCAAGGCTTTTTCAAGGCCTTGAATTTAATATGAAATTCAAGGTGTTTTCCAGGTTTTCAAGGTAGCTACGAACCCTGTGTATGGCACCATAGATTTTCCTAAGAAATTTTTCTTTCCCAAGTGTTAAGTAAATTTTCAGATGTCTTTGTCAGATGCTAGAGATGCACAGTAAGGAAAAGATCCAAGGGTCTTCTCACTTTAAATCAGTGGTTTAAATACTATCAGAAGACTTATCTCTAAAAATAAAGCTCTGTAAAAATGTGACAGGTGTGTATGTAGCTAAACTCATAGTTATGTGTCATTAACCAGCTCATTATAAAGTTTTGGGGAAATGAAAGTGAAAGCATGGTGGGAAGGGAGAGTTGTAGGGAAATGAGCAATCAAGTGTGGGGATAAGATGCTGCTGTTTGAGAGTCGCTGGATTAAAAGGCTACATTGATGGCAAAAGAGAAACAGACGTTTTTTCAAGCTGAATATGTAAATATAAAAAATTCAATTGTATAGCCATACAAGTTATTCAACATTAAATTAACCTATGTGTATTTATTTTTGTCACTGTGAATTGCTGCGAATTGCTAACAGCAGATTTTCATAACCATACATTTACATATTATTTCTTAGTCATATCTATTCTTGTTTTATTATTTGAAAAAAAATAGTATGTGTACATTATATAAAATCAAATCTAAAAGAGACTCAAATTAAAAAAGATACCTGGGATACCCCATCTGTCATTGGACGTGCTGCCCTTGCTATCTCTCTATCATCCTCATCAGACTCCTCATCGTCCTCTCCTTCAGATTCCACCTCCATCTCCACAGCATCATCAATCTTTGGAACAACATTTGAACGTTATTGAAAGAAGCAATGATAATCTAATGAAGCTAATGCTTCAAGTCTTTGGCAACAAGTGATCCCGACCCACTGAACCATACTACGTAAAAACCACTTGAAGCTGTTCTGATTTTTTCATTGTGGTTGTAATTTAATAATTAAACTGTATGAAAAGAAAAGATCAACACCAAATGAATTATCAACTTACTGGAATCTCTCCCCTAACAAATCGTTCCATCTGTAGAATACGAGCTCCAACTTCTTCCGGCGTTGTTGGAGGTGGTAAATTACCTATGAAAACAAAGTTTTGTGAAGATTTAAAACATATTATACATTTATTTTGTCTGAATAATCTTCTCGTACAGTTTATTGTACATACTGGATATTATTCTATGTTTAATGAAAGAAGAAAGTAGTTGGGTTTTTTTTGTTACCAATTTCTGTTGGTTGAAAGTCTACTGTCTCTACCACAACAAAGTCATGCCAATCAATCTGGGCATAGGCAACTAGGACAAAAAAAACAACAGATTCATGACATATTAGTAACAGTACCAATCAATTAAAAATATAAGGTGGCGTCTAATCAAAGTCTATCAACAAGCTGGATGAACACACAAAGAATACCATAAGTTGTGTTGACAACAACCCCATGTTTATAATTCTCTCTGCTCAGAGCAGCTTTTAAGTTAACCATTAAAGTTACTTGATACATTTGTAGCGGTCAATACTTTAAAAAAACGTGGATAACTAAGTGAGTAGGTAAATAATTAAATACTATTTTAAGCAAAATAACATTATTAATTAATTAATGGCAATGTCTTTGATTTCAATGATGAATGCAGTGTTTCACGAAACTATGCAAACATAGTTGCAACCTGCATATTTTTTTCCATATCTGATGCAGACAAAGCCATTGTCTTATGGGGGGTTACTAGTGTATAGTCATCTGTTAAATATCTAATACATTTTTTTCAACTAAATGTATTTGGGAGAATAGAACTCAGTTTTCAAATAGGAACAAATGAATTAAAAAAAAAAATACTACAGAAATACTACAATTTAAGCATTTTTTAAAACGATGTTTTTCACTTTTTCTTTTGAAAAATTAAACTGTGAGCTAGTAAGACAAAAAGAAAACAACAACACCTCTTTCTTTCTCCAGAGCTTCTTCCTCCTTTTTCTTCTCTCTGTCCTGATGTTTAGCCCAGTCTACTCTATACTTCACTTGGTCAAGAATCTGTAACATAGACGCATAGTTATGGTGGGAAGCGTGGTCGAGAGGCCAAGTGCGCTTGAACTTGGCCTGGCTTGGCTACCTAGAAGGGGGCTCGAGGTTCCACACCCGACTCGGGCAGAGCGGTGTTTACTGAGCGCCTAAAGGCAGCACGGAAAACCAACTCCTAGATACCCCCCCCCCCCCCCACAAATGAGATTGGAGCATGCTATAACCATGAAAGTAGCGCTGCATAAAAGTTATACATATATATATATACAACATTAGGACTCAGTGCCTTTAAAATGATGCCAGACAGATAAACTTTAGGAAAAAATTCAATGATATAGACATCTTGATTTCTCTTATGACATTCTAATACCTAAAAGTTTGTGCAGAAGGGTACTGTAAAGTTCAACAATAAATATGGCCAATAGATACCAAACAACCCAGTGATCAACCAACTTTATTTTTTTTCCCAACAGATGTTAGGAATGAAGTTAACTCAGGCACATCCTTATAGTAAAAAAAAATGTATGTTTTGAACTCAAGTTATGAACTTTGACTAAACTGGAACACTTTTCATAAGCCTGGCTCAACATTAAAACTTATACATAATTTTACACTTACTCACCTCTCTGGGGTGGTTGACTTCCTTGTTCAATTTTTCTTTCAAATTTTTGGGTGGAATGAGAATCTGGAGACATTAAAATCAATGTAATCATATGTTTTGTTTACAATAGAAGAACAGAAGGTAATGAGTCAAGTTGAGTACCATAATGTGTCATAGTATTCAACTAAAGGGCAATGCAACATGTTATTTGTTTGTGATATTATCTAGTCAATATTTTAAATACAAATCACTTAATTTTGTCATTGAAATGCAAATATTTTAAAAGAAGTAATTTTTCTATAAGTCAAAACGGTTTGCGCGCTGGACTGTCGTTCGGATTTATCGACGGTCGAGGGTTCAAACCCTGCCCGCTCCCATCCCCCGTCGTCCTGCAAGAGGTTTGGACTAGGAAGTAAACTATCTTCAACTCTAAATGGAACATCCAAAACATGTAAAACAAACAAACAAACAAACGCTGTTAACAGCTTTGTGTTACATCAGGAGATTTATAAGCTGACAGCTAAAGTGAAAAACATATATTTGGTGTTTATTATGCTGGTGGTTGTTATGGACACACTATAACTAGTGGTTGTTATGGACACACTATAACTAGTGGTTGTTATGGACACACTATAACTAGTGGCTGTTATGGACACACTATAACTAGTGGTTGTTATGGACACACTATAACTAGTGGTTGTTATGGACCCACTATAACTAGTGGCTGTTATGGACACACTATAACTAGTGGCTGTTATGAACACACTATAACTAGTGGTTGTTATGGACACACTATAACTAGTGGTTGTTATGGACACACTATAACTAGTGGCTGTTATGGACACACTATAACTAGTGGTTGTTATGGACACACTATAAACTAGTGGCTGTTATGGACACACTATAACTAGTGGCTGTTATGGACACACTATAACTAGTGGCTGTTATGGACACACTATAACTAGTGGCTGTTATGGACACACTATAAACTAGTGGCTGTTATGGACACACTATAACTAGTGGCTGTTATGGACACACTATAACTAGTGGCTGTTATGGACACACTATAACTAGTGGCTGTTATGGACACACTATAACTAGTGGCTGTTATGGACACACTATAACTAGTGGCTGTTATGGACACACTATAACTAGTGGCTGTTATGGACATAATATAACTAGTGGCTGGCCACATTGAAAAAATCTACATGTAGAGGTCAGACTATATACCTAAACACATTTGGTAAGCCAACTACCTTGAAGTCCTAATTCACCAAATATAAGTGAACAAACTGTGCTGAAACCTCATTAAGTCAAACTGATAGTTCTCCTATAGCTACCATATAGCTTGAAACCAGAATAGACACACTATATCTATTCAGATATTGAATGCAAATTACCTTTGTGTACTGCTCCACCAGCTTAGTGAAATATGTAAACAAACTGTGCTGAGGCCTTAAGAAGTCAAACAAATAGTTCCTCTGTTCCTTCTGCATGACTGTGGTAAGAAACTGTCTTCCGTTTCTGGCCACAAACTGAGCAGTCAGCTTGACCACATCCCTGAATGTTATAAAATAAAAGAGTGATGGAAACAGATTTCTTATGCTAGGATCATTATTTGCTCAGCGTCACTATATAGGTCTATAACATAACATCCTTAAAAAAACAATTGCTACTAACGTAAATACTTCAAATGCCTACAGAATTAAAATCCTTAAAAAAGAATCTAAGTTACTTCATTAGTTTTATGACTAACTGTTTTGTTATGTGCATTTGTAGAAAAATAAATTTGAAGATAAAAAGCTGAAATAAAACTTTCCAGACGTAATAATAATACTAACAGATAATAAGCAAAAAAAAAAAAAAAAAGTTCCCCTTTTAGACCTTACCAACTATAGGGCAGATGATGTAAAGGTCATTTGTTTCTGTGGTCCACGGTTAACGAGGGTGTCATGTGGCCAGCACAACAACCAACCCCCTTCACTATTCCCAAACTAATGTAAAGTACCCATTAGAGCTGGCACCCAAAAGATCCCAAATGTAAAAATCTAATTTTTCATCAGGATTGAACCCGGGACCCCTCAGTTTGGAAGCTAAGCCCTTTACCACCCAGCCACCACACCTCCAACAGATAACAATCTGAAGTAAACGTTTTGAAGGAAGAATAATAAGAACTTCCAAATTTGATGTAAAATTAGAAAATAATATTTTAAAAAAAACTTACAGATCATAGGCAGAGATGGAAGGTGGGTCACACATGAACTCAAACTCTGGAGGTGGATCCTTAGGAACAAATGTTTCAACAATTTTTTGTGTTTCAGTTGGACGAACTCCAAGGTAGAGACTTGTCAGCTGGAGAAGAAGGTTTAGGTTATAAAAGTTAACAGAATCAATGGGATATTAAATTCTTCATATGACTCAATCTTAAGTTCAATTTATTGAGAGCCTAAAAGGCAGCATGGAGCCCTTTTCTCCCTTTCCTGCCAATGCTCATCAATTAGATCATACTAGAACGGACTGAACATACTGTAGGAACAGTTCCCCTTACAGACCTAGCAATTTATAGGGCAGATGATGTAAAGCTCATCTGTTTCAGTGGCCTACGGTTAACGAGGGTGCCAGCACAACATCCAACCGCCTTTACTTTTCCCCAACTAATGTCAAGTACCCATTAGAGCTGAGTGGACTCAGAGGCGCCGAAAGATCCCAAAATAAAAAAATCCAAGTCTTCACCAGGATTCGAACCTGAGACACCCGGTTTGGAAGCCAAACACTTTACTGTTCAGCCACCGCGCCTCCATTACCAAACATCTTTACTTTATCCTAATGATGACAAATACCTATTAGAGATGAAAGTTTTCGGAGACCCTTCTGTTTACAAAATAGATTGAAACAGAAAAGACTGAGCATGCTACAAAATGTTCATAGACTATATGATAGAAATACATTTTAAAATGTCTAAGGAAATTCAAAGTGTTCATAAAGTTCATTGCTTGGTTGTTTTTTTCCTTAAGATTCTGTCACTGATCAATATGCACTTGCTTCAATAGTGTTCTAGGAAAACAGAACACTTAGCTATATTCCATCAATGCATAGAAGTGGAATCCACGTGTTTGTTCTAAGTAAGAAACAAAGTACTTTCTTACTTTTATTGTTTTGAAATAAATTTTCCTCTATAAGATTCTTGTAATAGTTAAAATATTTTGTGACTTCTTTAACTTGAACAATAAATGTAAACTAATTTCTTAGCAACAAAAAATATAACGAATAAAGAAATCACTAAATTAGCTCCACTATAATGTTATTTTGCTATGTTTTAAAAACATTTTTGGTTGAATTCATTAAAATATTTAAATTTACCTTTGGAGCCTGAGGTTCTTGAGCTGAAAAACAGAATACAAATATTTGTAATTAATAACAGTGACTAATGCAACAAATGTCAAAGTAGCAGATGTCTAACATACTTATATACATATTTAGAAATACATATATATATATTTGAAAATGATATACAACACAAGTTTTAAAAAAAGTACTTAAGATTAATAAACACAGCTAACTTATGAAGTTCAAGTTCTAGAAAAATATCTATTTTGTTCATGATTACCTTTGCCCTCTTTAAACTCTGACACTTTGTACTGGTAATAGCCATGGTATGCATCTGTGGGCTGTAGGAAGTTAAACTTTGGGTTATTCACCTCATTCTGCCGAATTCTGTTTTCAAACTCTGGTCCATTACGGGCAACGAAGCTGGCTGTTTTATCAACAATGTCTTACAGGCTTGTTAAAAAAAACATTTATATATATGTGCTTGAATTTAAACATTTAATTGTTAAAAATATACAAGCACACACATACACACGAATGTATATTATATGTTGTGAGGTTGCTCATGAGAACCCATCATGAATGTGCATTCTAGTTTCTCACTTGAACAGTGACATTCAGATTCAATCAATGAAACATTGTAGAAATCGTAGTAAATGATTACAATTTATACCATTTAAATGATTGCTTAAACAGAAAGATCGATAGAAAAAGTAGCCAACTGCCATCAGTGGCTACTGAGTTGACCCTTAATAAAACACAGTGACTGAGCTGACTATCTGAAGGTGGCTGCCTGGTCATGTGCTGGATTGCTGTTTGGACTTGTCGATGGTCGCGAGTTCATACCCTGCCTATCATCCTGCAGGAGGTTTGTACTAGGAAGTAAATTATCTTCAACTCTGACAGAACAACCGAAACATGTCAAACATTTTACAAACAAACGTGTTCTTTTTCTTCTGAAGTCACTGTGATATTCAAACTTTTTGTAATAGAGATATTATTTTGCTGATCTGACCCATTGCAAATCTACTAGTATAGAAACAAATTGCAACATTTTTTTTTTGCTATCAACATAATTTCTTTGTCTTTATGTTTTATAATTTCGTTCAATCAAATGAAGAATTATGATATATTTCTAGATAGTATATATATATAAATAAACAATGTCGGATTGTTTTTACTAGGTACAAGTTCAAATGGCTAAAGCCATTTTTTTTAAATCTTTAATTTATAATAAGCCCAGAGGTTGCAATCTATTTAATATTACATATTTTGCAAGATTTATGTTGTAAGTTCACAATTCGATTTTTACCATTTATAAGTTGCAAAATATTTTAGGTGGAGATGAAAAATTCACTATTATAAGAATAAAACACTGATTGCATATAAGCAGAACACCCCATTTCACTTCTAAGTGTTATCAGCCAGTAGTAAATGTTTAGACTTCAATATATCTTAGCTTCTAGAGGTACATTTATCATTTTGTTTTAATTAGTGGTATTACATTGTAATTCTGATTCTATCAGTGGCCCCTACCCCCTTATTGTGTGTGACAAAGAAATCTAGTAGTTTGTATGTATCAGTACATTTACTAAAAGACATTTCAACACAAGTTCATGAGCACAGCTGACAGAATCATTTAAGAGCATGTTTAAGTACTGTTTAGCACTGTGAACATAATGGAATGCGCAAGCGACTGCTTGCGTTGAAACAAAACCTGAAGGCTATAGTAGTACTGTCCACTCATATTTAAAAACCATCATTGCCTTGGCATTGTAAATAACTTAAATATAGATGGTGATATTTTATAACTTAAAAAGTATTTGTTCAGTCAATCCTGCAGACTTCTGATTCTCACATTCACAAATATAAAAAACCTACAAATGTAAATTTCTTTTTTTATGCAGTTCTTCATTGATTCATTGGAATTCACAAAACATTTTCAGAATAAATGCAATTTTACACATACACTCACACTGCAGTGTCACTGCACCGAGTTTAATAATAGATCTAGAATCTAGTTGACACTAGTGACAGAGTATGACACTACACTTTGACTACAGAGTCAGAGACTTGAGAGACAGACACTGATTCTGACAGAGTGAGACACTCACTCAACTCACAAGACTCAGTACAGTAATAAATAAATCTATTTTCAAGGATACTCCTCACTTCAGGAGGTGGATAAATAATTCCAACAGTTGATTTAATAGCTGGAGCTTCATCGATTTTTAAATCCTCGATATTCGGAGCATCTATCTCTATAGACGGCATTTTTTTTTTAATTTACGTTAAGTTACACACACATGAATCGAAAACAACGTTTACATACATAGCAGAAATAGCCGGAAGTAGAATTAAAACTGTGCACAAAATAACGAAGAAAACCGTAAAACATGGTTATCTCATGACTTCATTAGAAACATTCCATAGAAACTTAAAAGGATGTCACAATAAACTCCATCAATATAGATCTAGATTTGACTGCTCATTGCATTTGTATAGATCTATATGAGGTGCAAGGGAGGTGGAGGGTCTAAAATTCATGAGTTCGCAGAGGGAAAATTCGTGACGACTTCTTGATCTAGAGTTGCGCTCATTAGTATTGGGTGGACTCAAAGGGAGCCCCAAAAAAAAAAAAATAAAAAAAAAAATACAGCATTTAAAATCATAAGTCTTCACCAATTTCCGAACCGACACTGAACCAAGACTTCACGATTCGGAAGCAGGGGCGGACTGGCCTAATGTCACAAAGTCAAAAGCCGGGTGGACCGTTACCCAAATGGGCCGTTAGGGTCACTGAGAGGGTCACATAGATGCATGCCAATATGTATTAAATATTTAAAAGGTTTTATAATATTCTCTTATACATTGGCCGTCTATGTGTGTCGTATTAAAAAAAAAACTCTATACAGTGTAATCTAAGACATTTTCAGAAATAATGTAATAGTCTAGTCGAGTAGTCGGAAGAATTCTCCCCATCTCCCCTTCTTCTTCCCTTCTCTCTTCCTCCAACCGAGAATCTTCATTCGTCCTCTCCGGCTGTGTGTCCCCGTTAGGGTCGTCTGAGGAGGAGGATAGCGTTCTTTTTCTTGTCAATTTGGTTGGGGAAGTTGGAGCTGAACTGTCCCCCATCGTTTTCATTTTTTTAGTGGTTTTTTTTCTTGTCGATAGGATTTGTAGGGCAGAGATCCCCACCTCTTGTATCTGTGTTGGCCACGGCCCCATCCCTTTTGTGGTTTACCACCAAAGTAAGCCCATATTTCTCTAACCATGTGTCTTTTTGAGTTTCATTTTTAGTACTTTTTTTCTACTGTTTCCTCGCCCTCTCAGGGCCGAGGCATGGGTGGGCCTACCTTTAGCATTGTGCTCTTGTTTTTTATCGGGATTTTCCCCTTCCCTTTCAAGGTGGTCCTATTTGGGCACTGGTTTGATCAGTGTTGGTCTTGTCCACAGTGCCAACACTGCTGTCGTCTCCCCGGAATGGTGATAGGCACTCTGTACACCCTGGGATCATCTACATACTGCAAGTGAATGTTATGAGGGACTTCTGTCCCTTTCATAGTTAATAGGTTTACTACTTTAAGTGTATCAGAAGGTAGAGGGATTTCTAGCTTTTCTATTTATATAAACTAAATATTTAAAGTAAAAATGGTAAATTACAGAAATGAACTATATTCCTAAAACTATAATTTGTCAAAAAAAAAATCATATTTATTTTTTATTTTAAAATTGTTATAATAATGACTTTTATAATCATTTAGTAATTTTATGCAACTGTAACATTTTACTGTAAATTGAAATTTATTTGGATAAAAAATGCAAATTTTTCTTATTTAAACACCTATAGAGTTCTCTATGTCGTTGTAACACAAAATGAAAAACGGAAAGGTCATTTCTTGAAGGATGGATAACTGTTGGAAAAGATGCCATCTATTTTTAAATTATGTAAATATTACTAGATTTAGAATTTTTAAAGGTCAAATATAATGTCAGCTTTTAAAATGTTTTCTTTTTACTAACAATGTTTTAAAACATACAATTTAATAATGTATATAAAATTCAACATTTTGAAGCAG